>NC_056740.1:267919343-268054343 GCF_019279795.1 Protopterus annectens
TGGCACACAGCAACCGTTATCCCACTCCACAAATGGGGAGCCACCACTGATCCTGGGAACTATTGCACTATTAGCCTGATGAGCCTGGTCTGAATGGCCATGGAATGTATCATCATAGGTTCATAGGTTCATAGGTTCATACTAGGCTATCTGCCCGAGGGCATTTACAAGCCTAGCCCATAGTTTTTTGGCTTACGCCACCCCTTTAGTATGGGGAACTATACCCATTATTTTGCTGTGCCTCTGTTGAGCAGTGACACTGAGGTAATCCCTGGGGTATATCTGCGATCTCCCATCCATTGGTCAAGATTTCTCTTGAACAAGGCCAGCGAGGTGCTCTGCCTCACATATACTGGGATTTTATTCCACAGCATAGGGAGTCTTTGGGTGATGAATCTATCCCTCCAGCGGCTCTGACGGATCTAGATTTTTGAGGTGAAGCATATTCATCAAATCTGGGTTTGACATGGCCTTGTATGTTAGGCAAAGGTCACCTCTGAGCAAGCGGTGGCGACTGAATAGAGCTGGAGTTCTTTCAGTCGGGCAGCATAGGACAGATGTTTGAGACCCTTTATCCTTTGGTGAGGAACTTTGTGGCCTCTCCAGCTGCAAGTGTCGGGTCAGATACATTCCGAATGGGGCATTGTACTCAATCATTGGTCTGATGAGTGATGAGTATAGGGAGACTATGACCTCCCTTGATCTAGATGAGAATCCCTTCATGATAAGGTGGGCAATGTAGAAGGTCTTCCTAACTACTTTAGCTACATGGGTGTCGAATGACAGACTACTATCAACCTGGAACTCATAAACAAAGACATTGGTAATCACCAAACTCTGGACCCCACCCAGTTTGGGTTTGTGAAAGTCAGATCATGCCTTCTGAACCTGATCAACGTCTTTGAGGTAGTCACCAAAGCCGTGGACGAGGGTAAGGTGGTTCACACAGCCTGTATTGACCTCGCCAAGGCTTTCAACAAAATCTCCCATTCTGGAATTATAGCTAAACTCACTAAACAAGGTATAAATCCCTACATCACAAGATGGGTTGCCAACTGGCTCACTGACAGAACTCACACTGCAAAGGTTGCAGACTCCAAATCTGACTTCAAACCAGTGACAAGTGGAGTATCACAGGGTTCAGTCCTGGGACCTCTCTTGTTTGTTATCTACTTCTCCGAAGTACAGGCTAACACAGAAATCCTCTGGCTAATGAAGTTCTCAGATGACTGCAAGTTCATAGCTATAGTCGAGTCCCCAAATGATGTGGACATCCTACAGAAGGGCCTCACTGAGACAGATGCCTGGTGTCAGAGGCATGGTCTCAAGTTCAATGTCAAAAAGTGCATTGTTACCCCTTTTGGTAAAAACTCTGTACCCATGAACTACCACATAAATGGCAGTCTACTTAACAACGAATGTGTGATAAGAGACCTTGGGACCCAGGTGGACAGTAGTCTCTCCTTTGATAATCACATCGCCACAGTAGTCAGGAAATCCTTCTATGTGGCACACCTCATCACAAAGGGGTTCTCATCCAGGAGAAAAGAAATCATTGCTCCCCTCTACTTGGCACTCATTAGACCCATTATAGAGTACAACACCCCTTTTGGAATGTACCTCACAAGACATCTGCAGCAGGTGGAAAGGCCACAGAAGTACCTCACAAAAAGGATTACTGGCCTCAAACAGATGCCCTACACTGACTGTCTCAAAAATCTCAAGCTTTACTCTGTAGCATATTGCCTACTCTGAGGAGATTTCTGCCTAACATATAAAGCTATGATAAACCCAGAGCTGTTAGACATGCTACACCTAAAGAAATCCCAATCCCTCCCAGCTACATGCTTTAGGGACCTAAACCATGTCATCACAATAAACAGGACATGGTGGAGGGATAGATTTCTGTCCCAGAGACTGCCTATACTCTGGAACAAGCTACCCATCTATGTCAAGCAAAGTTCATCATTATCACTCTTCAAGAAAAATCTTGATGAGTAGATGGGAAAAAGGAAATACACCCCGGGGATCACTTCTGTGGCTCTTCTCAACAGGAGCACAGGAAATTAACTTTCTTGGGTGGCATAAGCCAGGGTACCTTTTTTGGCTAGGCTTATTTTGGCCCTTGGGCCGATAGCCTAGTACCTACCTATGAACCTATGAACTCCAGCTTTACTCTGTCACATATCGCCTACTCAGAGGCGATCTCTGCCTAGCATTCAAAGCTATGTCAAACCCAGAGCTGTTGGACATGCTCCACTTAAAGAAATACCAATCCCTCTGAGCTACACTCTGTAGGGACCTAAACCTTTGTTATTGCTACATATTGTACTTATTTGCTGCCTGCACTTGAATTAAGTCATTTTTGTGTTTAAATAATCTAACTGTTGTAGGCTACACACTAAAGTGCAATAGCCTTTTCTGTGCATTTAAAGTGTTGTTTTGATTGTATCTACTCTATTTTCTGAAAAAATATATATATACTTGTTATCCGCCTTTCTGAACTAGTATATTCCAGTTTTCAGGTTATTGCTGAATCCAGGGCTGAGTTACAAGTTTCTGTGTTGCCCATACCTTACTTGGATAGAAGAAAATTTCTCTGTTCACCTATGAGAGAGGGGAGCTTTGAGCAGCCTATCTGTCCCTGGAGGAGTGGTTTCAGCCCAGAAGTTAGTAGTTTATCAGCCATTTTGGGCTAATTTCTAGCTCTTTCAATTCCCTGCTATAAAAACCGCATTTGTGCGGTTTTGTGCACCGGGCAACAGCATTTAGCTAGAGTTAAACTATTCTCAGCTCCACAAAGTCTACTCTTCAATTTTTCCCTTGGAACTAGACAAATTTTCAACTTTAGCACTCAAACCATTCATTTCACAGTCAAGCACTTGCTTAAAACTCATAGCAAGCACTAATTAACCCTAGCACTAGACCCCCCCCTATACTGTCCAGAAGGACAAGGCTCTCTATTCGTCCCCACCAGCCAATCAGAAAAACAGCTTACTTTACCTATTCAGGCATGTCCAAAGGGCAGTTTCCGGTGTACTCTCCAGTCCAACTGGTGAATCTGGGCATTCTGAGGCAATGTTACAACTGCCTCATGTACACAGACAATCTTCTCCTCCTACCACCAAACACTAATATATGCGAGAGATGCAATTATACAGCCAAACTGGAGGCAAAGCTCTCTCAACCCATGACTGGAACTGACAGTCAAGAGTAGAAGGATAATACTTGCAACACACCACCAGTCTTACATAGACCTAATAAACCAACACCGGCAAATAACACACATGAATACATGAAAACATACTCGGAGGCTCTAAATAAAAATCTGCAAAAGCAACAGAGACCTCCAAAGCAGACATCCAAGCAACCTCCACACCCCATCACTAACCATGAAACACATACTTCACATAATCAGTGTGCCATGCAATCACAGCCCTTAACACAAAGTAAAATACCCAACACACTAGTAATAGGTGACTCTATAGTCAGGCACACTGATGTTCCACTAACTAGGCTGGACAAGATGAAGGTTGCAGTTAGCTGCCTGTCAGGTGCTAGGCTCCGCTACATAACACAAGCACTCAGGTCACTCCAGAACAAGTACAAATACAACTCTGTCATTGTCCATGTTGTTGTGAATGACCTGAGACGTACCTCCCTGGACTACATGAAAAGAGCATGGAAGAGCTCTCTGTTATATATATTTATACATATTTTCCCTACTGTTGAATGACTGCTGAATGATATGTTTAAAAAAATATCAGACATATCTACAGCTCAGATGGCTCAGTGGCAACTTGCTCTGGCTATGGTGAACAGGGTTCCTGGCTTCAAGACTTGCTAGAGCTGATTATTTTGTTGCTGGGTAGAACAAGGGCTGTTGGATATGGAGTGATTAAGGCACTTTCAAGCAGTTGTAAGTAGGTTTGCATGGGTTTTGCTGCGGTAAGCAATGCTAACTTCTGGTTAACTATGCTTACACACAGTTAGCCTTAAAAAGTGCTTAATCTGTGTAGGCATCGCTTAGCACCACCAAACAGGCTTACTCCCGCTTACTATTACTTACTCCCGTCTACCCCCTTGCTAATTTCTTTGAAAGAAAAGAAAAAAGAGTGATAGGAAAGTGGTGAAAAAGGGGGCACAAAGAAAGTAAAACAATATGAAAGATAGCTAGAGATGTGCAGGATGGTTGTAATGAAGGTCTATAACTGTCCATTACTTCTACAGCAACAGCTATGCATATATACTGCATTTGGAGGTGCATTTGGCCACTCAATCCCCTGAGAGAGAGCAGTGAGGACAACAATAATGTGTTGTGAAGCCAATTAGACAAGATTACATGTGTCCAGTGAACACGCGTATGAAATGGACAGCTATGTATGGGGCGACATTTTTCTTTTGGGAACAGATTGCCTTTTTTTAAGGTGAGAGTGGGATGTTGAGGAAGGATAGTAGGTATATTTGGGGAGGTAGGTTGGGTATGAAGACAGACAAGACAGCATACAGGGGCAGTATATGACTCATGTGGGGGTAAACACCTTGGACGGGGAGGGTTGTTTGGTAATCAGAAGCCCACGAGCCCCTAAATTGATACAGTGGGACTGAGGTCCCCACCCATAGGCAGTCACCACTGCACTTCCACAGCCCAGAAGGTGGCTATGCTGGGGGCTGCGCAGGAGGTGCAGGCTGACTCTCTAATTTTGCCACGCAACCCTCAAACTGGTGTAGCAGACCTTCTACATTGGAGGTTATAGTCTCCCTTACTCATCACTCATCAGACCGTGACCTTTGCCTACAATACACCATGTGTCAAACCCAGATTTGATGAATATGCTTCACCTCAAAAATCTAGATTTCATCACCCAAAGACTCTATGCTGTGGAACAAGAATCCGGTACATGTGAGAGGCAGACCCTGCGCTGGCTGTTCAAGAGAAATCTTGACCAATGGATGGGAGATCCAGGGATTACCTCAGTGTCACTGCTCTCGACAGAGACACAGCAAAATAATGGGTAGTTCCCCCATACTAAAGGTGGGGTGGCCACAGCCACAAAGCGATAAGGCTAGCGGCAATGCCCCCTCGGGCAGATAGCCTAGTATGAACCTATGAACCTATGAACCTAATTCCTTGAGGAGCTTGAATGCACCAGACTCCGGACCTGGCTTCCGATGACAGGATCCTGTCTGTGCCTGGGTGGGGGCAAGCCCCATCCCCTGAGGTGGTTCCACCCAAAGGAGGTGCAGGACCAGCAGACAAGGAGGTCCCAGGGTGGATCCCAGATGTGCTGGGGCTCAGTGCCATGGCCAGATGAGGTGGGAGAGGCATATGCGCTGGGAGTGGCCTTCCCTGACATGCTATAGCATTGCAGTTTTAGAGGATATGTTGGTTAGTAATGGTAAACACATTCCAGGATTGTTTATAACAGCATGAATGAGTATTCCCATTAACGCAAAACAATAGATTTGGAACATTTGCATAGCAAACAGAACACATGCATATATGGAACCACAGTGGGGATTCCACATGCATGCAGGTTACATTGAGAGCAGCAGGTCACCAATGATAGTATTTGAACAGGCAACATTAATTGGAATACATTTCGACATTTGTAAAACAACAAGACACATGTCTCAACAGTAGGTTTGGTGGAAAACATACCCATTAATTTATGTTCATAGGTTCATAGGTTCATACTAGGCTATCTGCCCTAGGGCATTTATAAGCCTAGCCAGAGTGTGTTTGGCTTTTGCCACCCATTTTAAATTAATTTTGCTATGACCTTTTTCGAGGTTAGTATACTGTGCCTCTGTCTAACAGTGACATAGAAGTGATACCCGGGGTAAACCTACGATCTCCCATCCACTCATCAAGATTCCTCTTGAAGAGAGTCAATGAAGGACTTTGCCTAACCTGGACTGGGATTTTATTCCAGAGTGAAGGGAGCCACTGGGTTATGAATCTGTCCCTCCAACATGTCCTATTTATTTCAGTGCTGAGGTTCAAGTCTCTCGAGCACGTAGCTCGATGGGATTTGGATTTTCTGAGGTGCAGCATGTCCATTAATTTCGGATTGGACATGGCTTTATACATCAGGCACAGATTGCCTCTGAGCAGGTGGTATGCCACTGAGTAGAGCTGGAGTTTCTTTAACCGGGCAGCATATGTCATCTGTTTGAGCCCTTTGATCCTCTTGGTGAGGTACTTTTGGGGTCTTTCCAGTTGCTGCAGGTGTCTGGTAAGGTACATCCCAAAAGGGACATTGTGCTCAATTATGGGCCTGATGAGGGATGAGTAAAGAGGCATGATGACCTTCCCTGATCTAGATGTGAATCCCTTCATGATTAGGTGGGCTATATAAAATGTTTTTCTAACCACTTTGGCCACGTGGTTGTCAAATGAGAGATTGCTATCAACTTGGGTCCCCAGGTCCCTAATTACTTCTTCTGTACTTAATGTATTACCACCTATGTGGTAATTTGTGGGCACTTTGTTTTTGCCAAAGGGGATGACTATACACTTTTTGGTGTTACCTTGAGGCCATGGCTCTGGCACCAGTTGTCTATTTCTATGAGGCCCTTTTGGAGGATGCTTGTGTCGGCTGGAGAGTAAATTATGGTGCCCAGTTTGCAGTCATCTGTGAACTTGGTCAGCCATAGTCCTTCTGTGTTGGCCTGTACCTCCGAGAAATATATACCGAACAAGAGAGGTCCCAGGACTGAGCCTTGTGGGACACCACTTGTAACTGCTTTGAAGTCTGACATGGCTCCAGCAATTCTAACCTTGTGGGTTCTGTCCTTCAGCCAGTTTGCAACCTATCTAGTGACATAGGGGTTTATCTTTAAGCTGGTGAGCTTATCTATAATGCCCGAGTGGGGTATTGTATCGAAGCCTTTTGCAAGGTCCAGGTAGGCTGTGTGGACCACCTTCCCCTTGTCATTGGCCTTGGTGACTGTTTCAAAGAAATCGACCAGGTTTAAGAGGCAGGATCTGCCCTTAACAAAGCCAAACTGGGTAGGATCCAGTGTCTGTAGGTCCCCAATATCTTTATTTATGAGGTTCATGATGATCCTTTCCATAACTTTGCAGACCAAGCTAGTCAGGCTTATGGGGTGATAGTTTCCAGGATCTGTTGAGGCACCACCTTTGTAGAGAGGGACCACTGTTGCTGTACGCCACTCTTTGTGTACATATCCTGTAGTAAGGCTGAGATTGAACAGTTGTTTTATGTTTGGGTTTAGGTTCATAGGTTCATAGGTTTATACTAGGCTATCTGCCCTAAGGCATTTATAAGCCTAGCCCAAAGTTTTGTGGCTTACGCCACCCCTTATGTTAAAAAATACTGTGCCCATTAGTTTGTTGTGCCTCTGTCCAGCAGTGACACAGAGATGATTCCCAGGGTAAACCTACGATCTCCCATCCACCGGTCAAGATTTCTCTTGAACAGAGCCAGCGAGGTGCTCTGCCTCACATGGACCGGGATTTTATTCCACAGCATAGGGAGTCTCTGGGTGACAAATCTATCCCTCCAGCATGTCCTATTTATATCCGTGCTAAGGTTTAAGTTGCTTGCTCTAGTGGATCTGGTAGATTTGGATTTTTTGAGGTGGAGCATGTCCATTAATTCCGGGTTGGACATGGCCTTGTATGTCAGGCACAGGACACCTCTGAGCAGGCGGTATGCGACTGAATTGAGCTGGAGTTTCTTCAGTCTGGCAGTATATGACAGATTTTGGAGTCCCTTTATCCTTTTGGTGAGGAACTTTTGGGGTCTCTCCAATTGCTGCAGGTGTCGGGTGAGATACATCCCGAATGGGGCATTGTACTCAATCATTGGTCTGATAAGTGAAGAGTACAGGGGAACAATGACCTCACTTGATCTGGATGTGAATCCCTTCATGATCAGGTGGGCAATGTAGAAGGTCTTTCTAACCACTTTAGCAATGTGAGTGTCAAAAGAAAGGCCACTGTCAACCTGGATCCCCAGGTCCCTGATAACCTCTTCTGTGCTTAATGGATTGCCACCTATATGGTAGCTTGGGGTTACCTTGTTTTTCCCAAAGGGTATGACTATACATTTTTTGGCATTTAACTTCAGGCCATGGCTCTGACACCAGTTTTCAGTTTCCATGAGACCCCTCTGAAGGATATCTGTGTCCGATGTACTATCCACTATGGTGCCCAGTTTGCAGTCATCTGCAAACTTTGTCAGCCATAGTCCTCCTATGTTTGCCTGTACTTCTGAGAAGTAGATGCTGAACAACAGGGGGCCAAGGACTGAGCCCTGTGGGACACCACTTGTGACCGGCTTGGAGTCTGACATGGCGCCAGCAACTCTAACCCTGTGGGTTCTGTCCTTTAGCCAGTTTGCAACCCATCTTGTGACATATGGGTTTACATTTAAGCTGGTAAGTTTCTCTATAATACCCGAGTGGGGTAATGTGTCGAAAGCTTTTGCAAGGTCAAGGTAGGCTGTATGGACTGCCTTTCCCTCATCAATGGCCTTGGTGACTGTTTCAAAGAAGTTGACCAAGTTCAAAAGGCATGATCTGCCCTTGACAAAGCCAAACTGGGTCGGGTCCAATGTCTGCAAGTCCCCTATGTCTTTGTTTATGAGTTCCATTATGATCCTCTCCATAGCTTTGCAGACCAGGCTTGTTAAGCTTATGGGGCGGTAATTACCAGGGTCCGTAGAGGCACCGCCTTCGTGGACTGGGACCACAGTTGCCGTACGCCACTCCTTGGGCACGTATCCTGTGGTAAGGCTAAGATTAAACAGCTGCCTTATATGTGGGTTTAGTTCCTCGTTGAGTTTGTGTAGCACACAGCCGGGGACACCATCCAGTCCCATTGATGCTGTGTTTTTAGCTTTAGAGAGAGCAGCTTTCACCTGCACATTTGAGATGTCTGGGAGGCTAAACTCTACTGGGATAGTTATCTCTCCTTTTGGGGGGGAGAGGGGGGTGAAGTTTGCACTGAACCTGACTGCCAGTATGTTGGCAATGTCTGTGGGTTCAGTGATTTTTGTATCATTTTGGACTAATTCTGCGCATATCTGGGAGTTCCCACCCAGGTTTCTAACATAGCTGAAGAAGGCCTTATGATTGTCTTTTGAATCTATTGCAATTTTTCTCTCAAAGTTGGCCTTGGATGATTTTATGAGTGCTCGTATTTTTTTACTAATAATGATCAAGGGTGTCTTCTCTTTCATGGATTTTGCTCTATCATGTAACAGCTTTCTCCTCTTATTGTAAAGTTTGTTTATGGCCGGGGTCCACCAGACTGGACACTTGCCCCTGGTGGAAAGAGTCTTGGTTTTATTAGGGATTGCCTGATCCATGCAGTCCTGGAGGTGTTCGTAGAAGGCATTTGTAAGTGCTTCCGCAGCTTGGATTGTGATTTCCACTGGCTCGGGGGCCTTGAAGGATACCACACCAGTCTTAGTAGTGTGAAGTTTGCTTTAGAGAAGTTCTTCACTGTGGTCTTTTTTGTTTGGGGTGGGGGCGGGATGTGGATTTCCAGTGAGATAAGTTTGTGATCTGATCTCACCAATGAGGAATATACTTCCGGTGTGGAGCATTTTGTCCCCATGTTTGTGATGATGAGATCTAGTATATTTTCTCCTCTTGTGGGAACGGTGACTAGTTGTTCCATGGCATTTGAATTTATGAACTCCAGGAACCTTTGGGCTAGAAAGTTGGGGCTTGAGTAATGTTCCCAGTCTATATTCGGGTAGTTGAAGTCACCCAATATAATGGTGTTTGGAGATACATTTATACCCTCCAGTGTCTTCAGGAAGGCTGTGTGGGGTTCCTGAGTTTCAGAAGGTGGCCTGTAGCATGCTACAAATTGTAGAGCAGTTTTGCCTATGGTTAATTGCACCTGGATGGTTTCCGATGCTTCGTGCATTGCCACCAACCTGGAGGTGTGGGTATCCTTGATGAAAATGGATACACCCCCTCCTTTTGTGGTGTGGTCCGGGTTTTGGGGCCGGAACGCATGATATGAGGTAAAACCTGATAGTGCCGGGGTGCTCTCAGGAGCCTTGAACCAGGTTTCAGTCACAGCACAGACATCAATGTTCTCCATACTGAGAAGGGCCTCGAGTGTGTGCATTTTGAGATTTAGACTTCTGGCATTGAGCAGCATTACCCTTAGTTTCTTCCCATTTTTGTTTTCTAGGGTGGTAGGTTTAGAATTTGAGCCTTGCCTAAAAAAGGCACTATGGGGGTGGCAAGAGACTTAGCCAATATCCGGAATCCCAGGGGTGACAGGTGCAAGCCGTCCCTTGCAAAGCAGCGTGGCTTGTCAAGCATATCATCCCAGACAGACAGACACTGGATCCCCTTTGAATGACACCAGAAATTAAGCCAATTGTTGAAGCTGATCATCTTGTCTCTATGTTGTGGCATCATTCTTGGTGAAGGAAGGATACTGCTCAGGGTCAGGGTCATACCTGCCTGGGCTACATAATCAGAGAGCTCCTCTATGTCTCTTTTCATGTAGTCCAGGGAGGTACGTCTCAGGTCGTTCACACCAGCATGGACAATGACTGTGTCATATTTGTACTTGCTGTGGAGTGACCCGAGTGCTTGTGTTATGTGACGGATTCTAGCGCCCGATAGGCAGCTTACTGTGACCCTCTCCTTGTTCAGCATGGTGAGTGGGACGTCAGTGTGTCTGACTATGGAGTCACCTATGACAAGTATGTTTGGTGTTGTATTTGGCCTTAAGGGCTGTGACTGCTTTGCACACTGATTTTGTGGTTTATGCGTTGCCCGTGGTGTGTCATGAGGTGGCAGTTGCTTGGATGTCTGCTTTGGAGGCCTCTGCTGTTTAGGTAAATTTTTGCTCAGAGCCTCCAAGTATGACTTTGTGTGTTTATGTGTTTGATTCATTGTTGTGATAGCTTTATGTGAGACTGGTTTTGTGGTGTGTGTAGCTGCCTTCTCCTCCTGTCTGGTCTTGCCAGTCCTCAGTTGAGAGAGCTCAGCCTCCAGTTTGGCTAAATAGCTGCATCTCTCGCAAGTATTTGTGTTATGTGGGAGGAGGAGAGGGTTGTCAGTGTACATGAGGCAATTGTAACATTGCCTCAATATTCCCAAATTCACCAACTGGACAGGAGAGGACGCCAGCATCTGGCCCTTTGACATGCTAGAGAAATTTAGAAGTTAGAGGTGTAACTGAATAAGAGAGGACTTAGTAAGGAAGTGGGTACTCCTGTGGGGGGTTTGCTAGTGAGGGACTTTGTATAATACAGAAGTGCTAAACCGGAAAATAAGATGCTTTTAAAACAAGTAAAAGCTTTTAGGAACAAGTGCTGCCCTTTTTAGTTAAGGGATATACTGTTTAGATTACTAGTAGAGCAGTTCTAAGGGAAAAAATGAAGAACAGACTTTATGGAGCCAGAAAAAGTTTAACCTTGTTAAACCGGCTCTTGGAGTTCATGTAGGATGCAGCCCGGGACACTTTCTGGTCCCACTGATGCTGTGTTTTTTGCTTTGGAGAGGGCGGCTCTTACCTGAGCATCTGAGATGTCAGGGGGGCAGCACTCTGCTGGGATAGATATTTTCCCTTTTGGTGGGGAGGGGGGGGGGTTGTGCTGAACCTGTCAGCTAGGATGTTGGCAATGTCTGTGGGTTCGGTGTATTTTTTGTCATTCTGGACTAATTCTGAGCATATCTGGGAATTCTCACCCAGGTTCCTAGCATAACTAAAGAAAGCCTTGTGATTATCCTTAGTGTCCTGTGCAATTTTTCTCTCGAAGCTGGCCTTAGACGATTTTATGAGTGCTCGTAGTTTTTTGCTAATACTGATCAGAGATGCCTTCACTTTTTGGGATTTTGCTCTATCATGTAGTAGCTTCCTCCTTCTATTGTATAGTTTGTTTATGGCTGGGGTCCACCAGACAAGACGTCTGCCTTTGGAGGATTGGGTCTTGGTTTTATTTGGGATTGCATGATCCATGCATTCCTGAAGGTGTTCATAGAATGTGCTTATAAAGGATTCTGTGGTCTGGGCTGTATTTTCCACAGGCCCGGGGGCTTTGAAGGATTCCTCTTCGGTTTTGAGGAGTGTGAAATTTGCTTTAGAGAAGTTTTTCACTGTGGTTTTTTGGGCAGGGGGTGGGGTCAGGATGTGAATATCCAGTGAGATTAGTTTATGGTCTGATCTTACCAGTGAGGGATACACTTCTGGTCTGGAGCATAGAGTCCCCATGTTGGTGATGATCAGGTCCAGTATGTTTTCCCCTCTTGTGGGAGTGGTAACAAGTTGTTCCATAGCATTTGAGTTTATAAATTCTAGGAACCTTTGGGCTAGGGTGTTGGAGCTAGAGTAATGCTCCCAGTCTATGTTTGGGTAGTTGAAGTCACCCAATATAATGGTGTTTGGAGAGACCTTCATATTTTCCAGTGTTCTCAGGAAGGCCGAGTGGGGTTCCTGGGTTTGGGAGGGTGGTCTGTAGCAGGCTATAAACTGGAAGGCAGTTTTACCCACTGTTAGTTGCACATGGATAGTCTCTGATGCTTCGTGCTGTGCCACCAACCTGGAGGTGTGGGTATCTTTGACGAATATTGATACTCCCCCTCCTTTTGTGGTTCGGTCCAAGTTTTGGGGCCGAAAAGCATGGTATGAGGTATAACCTGGTAGTGCTAGAGTGCTCTCAGGAGCCTTGAACCAGGTTTCTGTTACTGCACAAATATCAATGTTCTCCATGCTAAGGAGAGTTTTGAGTGCATGCATCTTGAGGTTTAGACTTCTGGCGTTGAGTAGCATTACTCTTAGTTTCTTATCCCTTGTGATACCTATGGAGGTGGGTTTGTCTTTTGAGCCTTGCCTAAAAAAGGCACTATGGGGGTAGCAAGAGCCTTTGCCAATATCCGAAAGCCCAGGGGTGACAGGTGCAAGCCGTCCCTAGCGAAGCATCGTGTCTTGTCAAGCATGTCATCCCAGGCTGACAGGCATTGGATCCCCTTTGAATGACACCAATACTTAAGCCAATTGTTGAAACTGATCATCTTGTCTTCATATTGTGACATCATTCTTGGTGAGGTTAAGATGCTACTCAAGGTCAGGGTCATACCGGCCTGGGCTACATGCTCAGAGAGCTCCTCTATGTCTCTTTTCATGTAGTCCAGGGAGGTACATCTCAGGTCATTCACACCAGCATGGACAATGACTGAGTCATATTTGTACTTGCCTTGGAGTGACCTGAGTGCTTGAGTTATGTGGAAGATCCTAGCACCCGACAGGCAGCTCACTGTGACCTTCTCCTTGTTCAGCCTGGTGAGTGGGACGTCAGTGTGCCTGACGATATAGTCACCTATTACAAGTGTATCAGGTGTGTTGTTTAGCCTTAATGGCTGTGACTGTTCGGCACACTGGCTTTGTGAGATATGTGTTGCACGTGTTTTGTTTTGGGGTAGCGGTTGCTTGGGTGTCTGCTTTGGAGGTCTCTGCTGCTTAGGCAGATTTTTATTTAGAGCCTCCAAGTATGTTTTTGTGTGTTTATGTGTTTGGTTTGCTGTCGTTGCAGGTCTATGTGAGACTGGAATTGTAGTGAGTGTGGTTTCCTTCTCCTCTTGACTGGTTACACGTTTAGACATACTGATTATGTGTTTAGATTATTGGTGAAGATAAGGTGGGGAGAGAGAGAGATGTCAGTTAACAAATGTAGATTCTTGTATTGGTCACAGCTTTAATGATCATTGTTCTACTCTTTACTCTACAGGTATTATTGCAACTATGGCCTTGAGTTGGGCAGTGGTATGTTTGTACACAGTATAGTTACAACCTTCTTACAGCTACTTTATACTTTCTCTTACATGGAAGACCTGTGGAGAGAATGTTTGTTAATACTACATGACTGTTTCTACCCATATTCACATAGTCAGGGTTATATATGTGCACTCATACTGTGTGTGTGTGTGTGTGTGTGTGTGTGTGTGTGTGTGTGTGTGTGTGTGTGTGTGTGTGTGTGTGTGTGTGTGTGTGTTTATGTGCTACTGACACACTCTGCCTTGATTAGCAGGGACCAGTAGCTGTGACAGCATGACACTTTTGAATGATGGTACCCAGAATGAGACCACAGTACAAGGACAAAATGATTGACTTCAACAATTGGCTAAGCTTCAGGTGTCATTCTAAGGGGATCCAGTATTTGTCTGCCTGGGACAACATGATCGACAGACCACGATGCTTTGCCAGAGATGGCCTGCACCTGTCGCCCTTAGAATTCCGGATAATGGCTAAGGCTCTTGCCACCCCTATAGTGCCTTTTTTAGGCAAGGTTCAAATGACAAATTCACCACTGTAACAGGTACAAGCAAGCAAAATCTGAGGGTAATGCTACTCAATGCTAGAAGTCTAAACCTCAAAATGTACTCACTCGAGGCACTCCTTAAAATGGAGAACATTGACATCTGTGCAGTGACAGAGACCTGGTTCAAAGCTCCAGAGAGCACCCCTGCATTACCAGGCTACAACTCATACCACACCTTTCGGCCACCTAACCCAGAACAAAGCACTAAAGGTGGAGGCATGCCCATATTCATTAAGGATATCCACACTTCCAGGCTAGTTACACAGCATAATGCATCCGAGATTATCCAAGTGCAACTAACTCTGGGCAAGACCGCAATCCAAATTGTAGCCTGCTACAGACCGCCCACCATGCACCAGGATTCCCACTACTCATTTCTTGATACACTGGAAAGTATTAGGGTACAACCCAACACCCTAATAATGGGCGATTTCAACTACCCCACCATTAACTGGGAAAACTACTCATGTACCAACTGTTTTGCTCAACGTTTTCTAGAATTCATAAATTCCAACACCTTGGATCAACTTATTCACACCCCCACCAGGGGCAGCAATATCCTAGACCTGGTCATTACCAACATGGGAAACCAGTGTTCCACACCAGAGGTCATTTCCTCATTGGTCAGATCCAACCACAAGCTAATCAGCCTAGACATCCACATCCCACCCTCACCCCCAGTTATGGAAACCATCGTAAAAAACTTTTCCAAAGCAAACTTCACACTTCTTAAGACAGAAGTGGCAAACTTCATGACACCCATGCAGACAGACAATAGAGGTATGACTGCTGAATCCTACACAAATGCACTTTATACGCACTTACACAAGTGCATGGATCATGCTATCCCTAATAGAACCAAGATGTTATCCTCCAAAAAAAGGAAGCCAATCTGGTGGTCCTCTGCCATAAACAAACTATACAACAGAAGAAAGAAACTGTTGCAAAAAAGAGTAAAATCCCATGACTGGAGGAACTCCCTGGTCAACCTCAGTAAGAAGCTGAGATCCCTCATAAAATCCTCCAAAGCTAGTTATGAAAACAAAATTGCCACTGACTCTAAAGACAACCACAAAGCATTCTATAGCTATGTCAAGAATCTCAATGGGAACACTCAGATCTGCTCTGAGTTACAGCACAATGACACTAAATATACAAAACCAACTGATATTGCCAACACCCTAGAGGGCCCAGCTCTATACCAGAAGAATGCAACGTTCCTATAATCATGGCTGCACAGGTAAAAAACACACTCTCCAAAGCCAAGAACACAGCATCCATGGGACCTGACAATATCCCAGGCTGCGTTCTACATGAACTACAGAATGAACTGGCATTCTACCTAAATACCATGTTCAGTCATACCCTCACCTCAGGCTTTGTACCCACTGAATGGCGCACCATGACGGTTATCCCACTCCACAAAGGGGGAGCCACGACGGACCCTGGAAACTACTGCCCCATTAGCCTAACGAGCCTGGTCTGCAAGGCCATGGAACGTATCATCGTGGAACTCATAAACAAAGACATTGGTAATCTCCAAACTCTGGACCCTACCCAGTTTGGATTTGTAAAAGGCAGATCATGTCTCCTAAACCTGATTGACTTCTTTGAAGCAGTCACCAAAGCCATAGATGAGGGTAAAATGGTTCACACAGCTTATCTATATCTCGCCAAGACTTTCAACACCATCCCCCACTCTGGAATTATAGATAAGCTCACTAAACTAGGTATAAATCCCTATGTCACAAAATGGGTTGCCAACTGGCTCATGGACAGAACCCACACTGTGAAAGTAACGGATTCCAAATCCGACTTCAGACCAGTGACAAGTGGAATACCACAGGGTTCAGTCCTGGGTCCTCTCCTGTTTGGTATCTACTTTTCTGAAGTGCAGGCTAACACAGAAGGTCTTTGGCTAACAAAGTTTGCAGATGACTGCAAACTAGGAGCCATAATCGAAAATCCTAATGATGTGGGTAAACTACAAAAGGGCCTCAGTGAGACAGATACCTGGTCAAAGCCATGGCCTGAAGCTCAATGCCAAAAAGTGTATTGTCATCCCCTTTGGTAAAAACTCTGTACCCGTGAATTACCACATAGCCGGTAGTCTACTTAATGCTGAAAATGTGATGAGACCTTGGGCACAGGTGGACAGTAGTCTCTCCATTGATAATCACATCGCCACAGTGGTCAGGAAATCTTTCTACATGGCTCATCACAAAAGGATTCTCATCGAGAAAAAAAAGAGGTCATAATTCCCCTCTATTCATCACTCATTAGATCCATTATAGAGTACAGCACCCCTTTTGGTATGTACCTCACAAGACATCTACAACAACTGGAAAGACCAGAGAAATACCTCACAAAGAGGATTACTGGCCTCAAACAGATGCCCTCCTCAGACTGTCTCAAAAAACTACAGCTTTACTCCATCGCATATCGCCTACTCAGGGGCGATCTCTGCCTAACATACAAAGCTATGTCAAACCCAGAGCTGTTGGACATGCTCCACTTAAAGAAATCCCAATCCCTCCAAGCTACACGCTCTAGGGACCTAAACCTTGTCACCACAATAAACAGAACATGCTGGAGGGATAGATTCCTGTCCCAGAGACTTCCCATACTCTATGTCAAACAGAGCTCCTCATTAGCACTCTTCAAGAAAAATCTTGATGATTGGATGGGAAATGGAAAATTCACCCCAGGGATAACTTCTGTGTCTCTGATTGACAGGGGCACAGGAAAATAATTTTCTTGGGTGGCGAAAGCCAGGGTACATTTTTTGGCTAGGCTTATATAGGCCCTAGGGCCAATAGCCTAGTACCTACCTATGAACCTATGAATATTTCTTGGTGAGACAACTTGGTGTATGTACTTATCTTGCTGTCATTTGCAGCCTTGGGGTTGGACCATGGGTGTTGGACACAGTATAACTACAGCCTTCTTATAGCTACTTTATACCTTCTCTTACCTGGAAGACCTGTGGAGGGAATGTTTGTTAACACTACCTGACTGTTTCTACACATTTTCACAAAATACTAGTTGTAATTATGTATACAGCTTACTACCACTCCAGGGATTCGAACCAACCGTGGCTGTTTCTTCTAAAAGTATAACAAGTGTGTGTTTCATATGAAGGAGCTATTGAGAAACTTCTGATTTTTCTTGAGTGATTTCTTTCTCATTCTCTCTTTGTTGTACAATCTGACCTTATAATTGCAACATTCTTATACATACATTCCTGTCATACCTTTTGACATAGCACAGTGTGGAAAACAGTAGCTAACAAAACATTACTATTCAGCTATCAGATCTTGGCACATGCCATTTTTAATATCAGTTAATCTTATGTCTTACTGAGGCACTAGCTTTGTCAGATGAGACTTGATTGTTTAATGCTTTCAGAGCTATAGTTGATATGCATAACCTGTACACATTTCAAATCATACCATACCAGAGTAAACACAATCAGTCCAGGGTTTTGAATTTTATTGACAAGCAGTTACAGTTTTATTTATATATGACCTATATGAGACTACTACTGTAATATTGTATACTTTATTCATTACAAACCATACCCATTTTAATTCTGCCAGGTGATATTCTACTCCTTTATATTTAGTTGGCATGAATACTACAAGCTAGATTGTTGCTCACCAGCCTCACGATGCAGCCTTTACAATCTGCTTGTATGGGCTTCCTGGTTCACAGCCTGCTCAGAAAAAACATAAAATATAAACTAATGAGTAAAAAACAGCACACACAGAGGTGGAGAGCAGCTGATGCAGATAAAAAAGTTAAATGATGTCACCAAGTAGATTTCAAGCACAAAGATTTATTCCACACAAAAATCCAGGTTATATGCACAAGCTTTCGTCCCTGCTCAGGGAAGGTAGAGAAATATTTATGTATACCTATCCATCACATACACAGGCTGGACTTTGGTAAACAGTTATTGATGTGAATACTTACACATGCCAAGGATATCACCCCTCTGCCATGCTTCTTGGAGCCACTGGTTCAAGAGTTTCCTCTTTCTGTGCTTCAAGTCGGCATACTGGTGTCGCACCTGGTCACTAGTCCGAGGGATGCCAGTAGCACTGGTGAGGTCATGGGTGAGACTTTTCCAGGCCTCTGCTTTATATTGGGAGCCCTGGTACTGGTCCTGCAGCAGTCATATGCCACAGTGCTGCACCTGAAAGTGTATGCCCTCTCCAACACCTGCCATACTGCTTACAGTGGGGAGCTACAACCAGTTATGAGTTGTATTCCCACCTGTGAGGTTTAAATACTGCCAATTTCCTGACCTTTGCCATGATTGGATGGTTTTGAATACGCTGAGCTAAGCTAAGCTACAGCAAACCTGCTTAGCTAAGGTTGGCTGTGCTTAAAGGGGCAGGTTCAGTACTGCTTACCAATGTACAAATCCACTTAGCTGGGCTACTCATTACTTAGCATTCATATTTATACAATGCTGACACCCGGTCAGCATAGCTGTGCAATGCTTAGCATTGCTTATGCTTTATTTTATGGACTACCACCTGTATGGGATTAAGTCATCATTCCTGACATATTACACATTTGTTTACCTTCCCTGACATCCCCCAATGTGCTTTCATTACATTTATTCTTATGTGACTATACTGTATGGGGCACTTGTGTTTATATGGGGGTTTCACAACTTTATTACACTGACACCTCACATCTGGACCTACTACACTACTCTGGTTAACAAATATGTGTTATTTACTGACTAATTATTAAAAAAATAAATTATGTACTGCTTTCACATGTAAAATGCTAATCGGCTTTACTGGAGATTGAGCCAGGAACAACTACTTGGAAAGCGAATGCTCAAACCACTTTGCTATTTTTGCATTGCTATGATCTGGAGTATATACCTATTTAGCTCCTTATGATGTGTAAGCTAGGCTAAGTAGAGCTGCATGATGTGCACACCCGCTCATCTATGCTTAAACTTTATTGGGGACTGAAAAAAAATTAAACTGTTGTTTTATTTTTGTACTGTAGGGGTATGCACATTGATTTCTGCAAGATTATTTGTGGGGACTGTGCTTTTACAATGGTGACATGGCAGGCTTTGGATTTAAGATATGCTCCACAGATGCTAACAGTGTCCGCCATACCTCTCAACTGCACAGATTGTCACAGACTGTCCAGATATTTGCCTTATATTTTTGGTCCATTTTTCATAGAATTGTGGCATTATGGCAGATTAGTGGCAAATCATTAAAGATTGAGGTTAGAAAATACTGACAGACATTTGAGTTTTAGACTTCATACCCTTCAGCACATTCATGCTAATGCATAACCTGTTATTCTATCAACTTTCTAAGTCTGTATAAGCCAGACTTATTTACTTTCTACAGATTTCTTACTCTAAGAGGTTGAGAGGTATTCCGTGGACACTCTTGCCACTATTACATTGCCGTATGGCAATTATGGAGTGCTGAGGGCATGTGTATAGTGAGAGTACTGCTCTCAGAGACACACCCTACTGTTGTGCACAGAACAGTGCCTGTTTTAGAGCATGGCAGTGTGCCTTCAGGAATATGCATGGCGTGCTGCCGTGCTGCATGGGAATGGCCCCTTCCGTGCAGGAATAAACTATTCCTGGATGGAAGTTTGTTGAATCCTGGGGATTGTGTTTTCATATAAACTGAATGCATTTTACAAGACATCATTGTTTTTTTTTCTTTAAATGTACTTGCCTAATATGTGAAACTTTTCTCCCCAGGTCTCCACTGAAAACGGGATAAACCCCAGTTGGAAATTCCCAGTAAACAAAGAGGAATAAATAAATAATAATGTATATGCACTATGTGCATGTATATAATTTCAAAGATGTATAAAATATTAACAACAATTTACTGTGTAGTGCAATGAGGACTGTGGGGCAGAAATGCTTCAAAACAAATAGGTGGCGAGCTGTGGTGCTGCTCTACAAAAGCACAGTGCAAACGTCTCACAGAAGTGACGTTTGCAACTATCTGCTGAAGACCCTCCTCCCAACTTGAATGCACATGCGTGTGCATACACACACACAAACACACACACACACAAACACTTTTCTGCTCCTTGATACTGGAGTAATCTGGATTTCTCACTAGGTATTGCCTGTAATACTAGTGCCAACTAACACTTTGAGCTGCTCCTATACTAGAATGGCCCATAGACCCTAATGTACAGCTCTGTTACATGTTGTCATTTAATATATGCTTTAGAACAGAAAATAAGGCACTAAGATACCACATTAATGGTTTGAACAGACACAGTGAGTAGTATATTAACTTTAAAACATTTGTGCTTTCAAGGCATAACAGGCTAAAACAGACACAAGATGCAGAGATATTAACACCTTTTGGAAAAATGTGAATTGTATTGCTTGACTAGTGAATTACAATGATAGAAAGGCACTCAACATATCTATTGCTTGTTTAAAGAGCAGAACATTGTGTTATTTGTTAAGGGCATTAATTAAATTTTATCCAATCAAAATATTTTCTATGAATGATGTTATAAAGCATGTGATATTTAAATCACACGTTTTATTGTCTGATAAAGTTGGTGTGTTGTTAAATTAAAGCACTATTACTAATAAATAAGTGGAATTCTACTCAGCAACTTTTATTTTATATCTTCTTCATTATGTTTATTTATTTATTTATTTATTTATTTATTGCTGAACAGTGAGGCAAGGTTGTTTCTGTAGATATCATAATCTGCTTGGCTATTGGAGAGGAAAATATCCATAGCAATGCATGTTGGCTTGTTGCCAACAATAGCAAAGTAGTCTGTACCACTACACAAGAAGCAAATGATAGCAATAATGTCTACAGTAATGTGTTTCCAACAATATCACAAAAAAGACATCATTACCCAACTCCCATTCCTCAGTAATAGCAGTGGCACTGAAGGGACATAATTCACTAAGAAAATGCAAATGCTACAATCCTTATAAATATTTTACCTTTTTTATAAAAATACTGCCGTCAGCAGCTTCTTTGCCCAGACCATAAATGTATGTAAGCTATGATGCCCATAGCAAATTAGCTGTGCTCATTTCTGATAATAAAAATGAAAATACACTTAATGACAATGCAGTAACAGCTACCCAAGTACAGACATGCAAGGAATGCAATCTATATGAACTTACTTCATGCTGATTTACAACATAATAGGGTCTGCAACTCTCCACAGAAAATATTACTCTCAGACAGGATATCTGAATTGTGAACCACATCTAGTTACTCCTGCAAATCCCATTAGAGCTGAAAACAACATTACAGTAATGAGCCAGCTTTCTTACTGATAGATGGAAGAGGCCTTATTCCTACAGTAGTAGGAACTAGCCAAACAGATTCTTTGAAGAAAGAGCGATTAGAGGAGCACTGCATGGAAATGCTTTTACAAGCCCATTGTTACAGTGTGGCTGATTATTGTCCCAACCATCTCTTGCTGGTTTCATACTAATATCCCTTTCTCCTGCTGCTGTCTCACTTCTGATAGTGGTTCCTTATTTTTTGTTGCTTTACAGAAAGTAACATATCAGACAGACAACTTTGTATAAGGATTTTGAACATCTAAGAAATCCACCTCTGTTAATGCAACTTGTGATCATTTGCATGGGCATTGAAAAGCAGAGCAGTGAATCTGCTGCTGAAGGTCACCTGCATCTGCTTAAGCAGAAAAGCTAGGATGGAGGTGAAAACCTGGATCAGGAAAGCTAAGGTTCTCGTAAACACAAAGAATATTTATACTTTAAAATAACACCTTTCATTATTGAAATGGGCACAGATGGCAAACAGATTTAATTATTATAAAGTATGAATGCTTAGAATAGCCAGAAAGGCACAAGAAAATCACAACAATACTGAAATTATTTTTCATTTGCGACAAGCAATGTGAAAGTGATGTTTTTTTCTCAAAACTTATGAAAAGATAAAGGCATGCCCTGGACCACATAAGCAGCCAGATTAATCTCTGCTGTGGGTCTTTTAGCCTGGGGCATAAATCTATATTTGTTCTCAATAAATCATGCAAACTCCTTTTAAATGCCCCCGATGATTAATTACAGCAATACCATGCAAATGTGCTATTTTCTGAGGAATAACCACAGGACTGTGACATTTTCTCATATTTCATCATATGACCCACACGTGTGTGTGTGTGTGTGTGTGTGTGTGTGTGTGTGTGTGTGTGTGTGTGTGTGTGTGTGTGTGTGTGTGTGTGCGTGTGGTGTGTGTGTTTGCGTGTGGAGGATATGGCAGGAAGAAACTGTAAAATAGACAAACCCCAGGCAATGCACTCTGTCTGCATACCTCAGTACAGTCCTTAAGGGGTCAAGAGATCTTTGCAAACCAAACAACATCTATAAAAGATACATGCAGACTGGAACAGCAGCAAGCTGATTTAACTATGTCAAAAGAAGCCATCACTTTATACTTGTGCAAAATACATGAGATAGAAATATAATTTAATAAACTTGAACTCAAGACTGACAGTATGGACAACTGGACTTGATATGACTCCCATAGTCCAAGGAAGGCAATTATTTGGTATGTCTTACTGAAAAACAAAGAGGAGTCAAGACTACAAGTTGAGTGCACACATCAGATTTAAGGAAATCCCTCTAATTTCAAAAGGTACTTTATAATAAAGTTCCTAAAATATAAAGAACAGGCTCTGACATTCCAGAGATTGTGAGAGCTTGCAGCCCAGTGCAGGTTTACTGGTGAGCTAGTGATGTTTGCACTTAAATATAGTTCATGACACTTCAGTGAAAGGAAATCTTTCATAACTGCATGATGGGAGTCTGAGGGGCTCAACTTCAAGATTATCCTGAGGTTCTCAGTTTCAGTTAAGTTAATAAGGTCTCTCTGGAATTAACCTCTGGATAACACTCTGATGCAGAAGGATACCTTTTTTACTGAACCAATGTAATATGCAGCAGCAACCTCTGCTAAAACCCCTTCAGCCACCAGGAATGTCAACTGTTAGGAATTTATAGAAACCGAGAGGACAAATCACACTAGTCCCTGGACTCCTGTAAAGGCTTTTCAAATTAAGAAATTAAAAGTTGCCAAAGAATTGTAGACTGGAGCCAAGAGGTTAAGTTATGTGGGGATGGTGTAGGTAAGGCTGAGTATCATGTTGTTATTGTCCAACTACTTTCAGTCTCTAGAACAGTGGCTGGAGAATTCAAGGGGTGAAGAAGAGAGTAGGGAGTTCATTAGGCCAGCCTTTCATGGGAAGATCTAGAATCCATAGAAAAGAAAGACACTAGCCTGGCATTAATTAAGACTGCTGCATCTGTAATTAACTGCTTATCAATTTCTATACTCCTACCTTTGATTCTTCTTCATCGCCTCTTCCTCACAATCTCAATTATCTTCCCATCAATGCACCTCTCTCAAAGCAAGTTAAAACTATGAAGTACCATTGCTACACAACTTCACCATAACCTCCTTAACAACATCTATCTCTCCTGTGCACTTATTAAAGCAAAAAGTCTTTGAAGCAAAACTTGTCCAAATCAGCTTCTTCCTTGAATCCAACGATCCATACTTACTTGCCATAACTGAATGTTGCCTCCAAAATGACTGCCTCCACATACACCATTACTTCCCTTGTTATAACTACAAGTTTGAAGCCGGACCAGGGACCCAGATAAGTGGGAGTGTTATGCTACTGCATAGATCTTTACCCGATATTTCTGTTACCATCCAAGCCAGCCCCACCACTGATCATGAACCAACTTGATTATTATTAACTACCAACTGAGACATGCCATCACTAGTCATTGCAGTTACTTATTTAACTACCTCTGCCTTTTTAGCAAATTATAAGGCAACAATCACTTCAATCAATTATTATGATTATATTATTATTATTGTTATTATTATTATTATTAGAGACTTTCATTTAAACATTCTAGGCCCAGCCAACCAGGCAATTGCCAAATTCGTAGCAGATCTGAAGCTTTTCCAAACTCATATCCAATTCTATAAACCTAATTTCAAAGCTAATCGCTACTTACCACTTGACACCATTATAACATCCCACCCTGATGACATCTCTTGCATCATCACATACCATCCCACCTTCAGCAGTCACTGCCATGTAACCTTCCACTTCCAAAATCTAGAAATAAAATATCCCCCTAAGATGATCTCTTTTACACCAAAGTCTTCTCAAAATTTACTAAGATAAACATTTTCAACATTTTCTTATTGAATGCACTATTACACTTGGCCTTACTGACACCAATCCTGTTGCAAACCAACTCTCAGAGCTTCCATCACTTCAAAACACCTACTTCCACATAATTTCTTGGCTATTCCAGCACAGTAAAACAGCTTGGCTAACAAAAGAGTAGAAAACACAAATGTGGCTTTGAGATGAAGCATGAAAAAGGTGGAAAAGTGATCCTTCAACCACTAATAGAGAACATTACATATATGAACTTTTACATTGCTCATTTGTCTGACGAAGCAGTTTGATAACATTGAAAGCGTTAACCTTCTTTATTAAACTTTTTTTACCTGGAGCTGTGCTGAATCTCTGCATTGTTTTTATTACTATGGTTTTATTTTTGTACAATTGTTGAGTTTTGAAACCCAGCTGCTGTTTGTTTCATTTTTGTTATTATTTTCTGTAAACTGCAGCCGGGAGCATGACTGAAGGTCAAAACATTGAATTGGATTATAATCCTAGTGTTCTTCACAACTCAAACTCAAAGATGGATCATTTGAACAGGATTCTATCACGAAGAGTTAATCCTCTGCTCGAGGTAACATCTGTGGACATTGGGGACACAGAAGTTAATGAAGCACAACGGGTATTTTTTCTTAAGAAATTTAAGGAACTAGAAAATAAACTCTACAGATTTAAACATCTTCAGTGGCAGAAACTACATATGGAAGCTGAACTTCACTACAAGGTTGTGCCTAAAGGTCTACACATATTAAATATGCTAACCTATGGCAATACATTTCCGGAATTATTGAAACAGTGGCAGATCATGAATTTAAAGTTGATCTTCGATCACATCAAGCTGCTGATTTAATTTTTTCTACCTCAAGAAAATACCCTGCTAGAAAAGGAAAGAGAGCTGCAACATGACCTTATCTCTTCCTATTGGAGGGACATCATACAAGACAGCCTAGACAGTTTATATGAGAATGTTGCAGCCTATGAAAAAATATTGTAGGCTGTTAAAATGAGAAAGCTGGAGAGAGACAGACATTAGGGATTTTAAAAAGGGTGCCATTTTCTCCTGGTCTAGGCATAATCCTCATTGTAATGATGCTGAGCCAATAGGACCATCTGAAGTAGAAATTTCAACCAATGAGCAGACTGCCTCAGTACAGAAACCTACACTTCCAGTACCTCCCTCCACTTTAACAGCAGCTCTTGCTATCATGGAGGTAGGAGCTACTCCTACTAGTCCTGTGAGCGCTGTTACTAGTGCTGGTGCTCCCAATCACCCCATTTTTCCACTACCAGAACCTCTACCTATAAATACTATATGCAGAAATGGCAGATTGAAGAGCCGAGGGAGAAGGGGTTGTATTCATCGAGTGCAGGCGACAGAGAGCAGAGGAGTTTTCAGGAACACTCGCAGTGGTTCACAAACAACTTGATTATCAACCTATCTTCTTTTGAATTGACAGAAGCAGAAACTTCATTATTGAATAAGGGATTATCCTTTCTGCCATCTAAGAGGTCAGACCTAGTAGATGTACTTCTTAATATTGAAATGTTTGCTAGGAATGTAATGTTATCTGCAGGTTTTTCTGATACTAATGCAGAATATTATATGAACCATTTTAATAAACGTAATGTGTTTTTACCTAAAATATGCCATTCTGTTGAAGCTTTTACTCAAGTGTGTGAGAATGATATTAGGAAATTGTTTGAGAATGAATGAAAAGCTGCATTTTATAATTTAAGTAAAGTGGAATGGGAAGCACTTTTTGAACTTAGAGAAGTTAGTTCTATTGAAATCCGCCCAGATGATAAAGGGAGGAGAATTGTACTACTAGATAAAGGTGCTTATATTAAGGGTATGAATGATCTACACAGTGAATAGGCTACCTTTATGTTAATCAGCAAGACTACAGCTCAAGCCATTATAGAAAAAAAATTATTTCTGATTTTTGATGTTTTTGATGTCAAATGTCATTTCAGAAGATCTTTATAAATATTTTAGTGTGGAACATCCCACTATTCCAGTCATTTATGTGCTTCCCAAAGTGCACAAAAGCCTGGTTAACCCACTCATGTGCCTAATTTATTCTGGGAGAGGGTGGGTTCCATTTCAGTCTATGTAGAGAAAATGTTGCATCCGATATTGGAAAAAGTAGATACAGTTCTGAGAGATACGAAAACTTTTTTTAGAGAATTTCTACAGAATACTCTGCATTTAGATGTTAGGAGAGAGTTTTACTTTGTTACTTTAGATATAGGGTCACTTTTTACAGTTATCCCTAATGATTGGGGAATAGAGAATATCAGACAGTTCTTGAATGAAGGCAAGTTTTTTGTTAATGATAAAATTAACCTTATATGTACTCTACTTGAAATTATTTTAGAAAACAATATTTTTTTGTTTGGAAATGATTGTCATCTACAAAAGGTTGGCGTAGTTACGGGCTCAGCTTATGCTAATAACTATGACAATCTAGTATTAGCAAAATAGGAAAATGATTCAGTATTATCCAACAATGAAGTTTGTTCATCTATTTGGTATAGATGCTTTGTATGACATTTTTCTTTTATGGAGTGGTACAGAGGATGCATTATTGCAGTTCATTCAATATTTACACGCTATGTCTTCTTTTCTAAATTTTTCATATAATTATTCTATGCAACAGATTGATTTTTGGATGTGAAGGTTCAGAAGTCAGATATGGGATCTATTAAGACTGGGCTTTACAAAGAAAGAAATTAAAAGGAATTTGCTCCTACATAAGAACAGCATGCATCCCCGACACATTTCTAAAATGTTTTAAAAGGGCAATTTCTCAGGATTATGAGACTGCATAATGATGATCAGGAGCTAAACGTGCTGCATTTAATAGTGTGAAACATGATTTTATGTGTAGGGGCTATAGCGAACATGAGATTGAAGTTTGTATAAATTCTGTTATGAGAGACAGAGAGAATAAGGGAAAACCTTATTTTTCAGAAGTTTCATCTTTACTAACATTGCCTAATAAAATACAATCTAAGAGTAATATTAGATTTCCTTTAACTTTTTCTAGTGACATTAATCTGTTTTGCGATATTATCAAAAATAACTGAAATATTCTCTATGCCAGTAAAAACTTAAAAGAGCTCATGAATGAGAAACCTAGTTTCTCTTTTAAGAATAATTTGTCACTTAAAAAGCAACTTTGTTATAAGAAACAGAAGACTCCAATGGTAGTTACTTACCAAAGGTATGGGACCTATCCATGTGGACATGATAGTGCCTGTAGGTATATTTATACTGGCACACAATTTATACATCCTATGCTTAATTATTGTATTGATTTCTCTTTCTATGCTGATTGTGCTACCAAGAATTTAGTATATTATAGTTTCTGCACTTAGTATTCAGCTTATTACATAGGTAAAACTAATCACTCTCTTAGGGAGTGTATTCTTGAACATAATAGAGATATTAGGAATAATAAAGTTACTACTGCCCTAGCGAAATATGTTCAGCAGACTGTTCCACAACATGAATTTAGGTTCTTTGCATTAGAACTTGTGGATGTTAATGTTAGGGAAGGTGACCTCAGAAATAAGACTGAGGCATGTGAACAAAAATGGATACTTTATTTTAAAGTGGATAGTGTTCCTACTATTAATGATACAGTTTCCCTTAAACCTTTATTGCATGCAAGACCTTTGAAGCATTGAGTATTATTATAGGGTGTTGACTCTTTAAATGGTTGATTGTTATTCTGGAATTTGTGGAATTGTAAGTTCAGATTGGATGTTTTTTGTTTAAATATATGAACTTTTACATTGGTTGTTTGTCTGATAAAGCGGTTTGTTAACCGTGAAAGTGCTAAACTTCTTTATTAAACTTTTTTACTTGGAGCTGTGCTGAATCTCTGTATTGTTTTTATTACTATGATTATATATAACATACTGCCAACAATCACTTCAAACAATTATTATTACTATTATTATTATTATTATTATTATTATTATTATTTTTATTAGATACTTTCATTTAAACTTTCTAGGCCTAGCCAACCAGGCAATTGCCAAACTCCTAGCAGATCTGAAGCTTTTCCAACTCATATCCAGTTCTAGTAAACCTAATTTCAAAACTAATCACTATTCACCACTTGACACCATTATAACATCCCATTCTGATGACATCTCCTGCATCATCACATACCATCTAAACTTCCACTTGAAAAATCTAAAAATAAAATATCCCCCTAAGATGATCTCTTTTACACTAAAGTCTCCTCACAGTTTACCAAGATTAAAATTTTCAGCATTCTCTTATTGAATGCTTTGTTACACTTGGCCTTACTGACACCAACCCGGCTGCAAACCAACTCTCAGAGCTTCCATCACTTCAAAACACCTACTTCCCCATAATTTCTTAGCTATTCAAGCACAGTAAAACAGCTTGACCAACAAAAGAGTAGAAAATACAATGTGGCTTTGAGATGAAGCATGAAAAAGGTGGAAAAGTTATCCTTCAACCACTAATAGAGAACATTACACCAATATACACAATCTCACCAAACTATGTGCAGATATAAAGCCAATTACCACAAATTAAAACAAACCACTCTCCTACACTCTCCCAAACAGTTGTAGTGTAAAATAAATAAATTATCTCGTGGGCCTCTCCATGAATTTATTCTCTTGAAGCTGCATTCCTTATTAGATGAGGAAGCATTAACCAACTGACTTTCTGAATGAATTCTACAACTTCCTTTCCTCTCATTTCAGCACATCTCATCCTCCATCAAATTTGGCCCAACCCTCAGAATACCTGTCTCCCTTCTCCTTCACGAAAATCATTGGCAAGCAAATTGTATCATTGTTTGAACAAATTCCACTTATCTCCTTCTGGTCCTGACATCTTAAGCCCTCAGTTCCTTTATCATTGTAAGAACTAAATAGTCACCACCCTTAAACACATTTACGAGTTTATCCTTGCAACCACTACCATGCTCACAATCTGAAAATCAATGTTTGTCACACCTGTACTCACAGAGCCCAAACTCACAACCACCAGTCAATTCTGACCAATTTCCATGCTTCCATACTTGGCAAAATCCTTGGAAATACTAATTTGTACCAGCTAAGTACTTACCTAGATAAACACCACTTACTCTTCCAGAAACAACCCTGCTTTAGGGCAGGAAAGACTACTGTGACTGCACTATGAGTCCTAACAGATAACATTCTTATTAACATGGATTAAGGAAACCTCACTGGAACAGTCTTCAAAAGAACAAATGCATGCTTTTGACATGGCAAACCACTCAGTCTTACCAACCCATATCTTAGACATTAGCATCAGCTCAGGCTGCACTATGTGTGTGGTTCAAAGACTTCCAGACTGACAGATCTTTTAATGGATGTGACGATGTGAGATATTGCCATCTGTGCCTGGGAGAATAAGGCAGTGAATGTGTGGCATATGCCAGCATAGTTAGCTGGAGTATTGTAAATTTTGTGCCATTTGACTATCACATTAACTTATACATACTCTTGTGTTAAAAATGTATCAACAGTGTTATTATAACTGATTAAATGTTTATGGTTAAACAAAGAATTCTGGAAGGGAAGAGTAGAGTTTTTGAAATTGTTCTATAATTTTCAAATACTGCAATAGATCTTAGCAAAACTCTGAATGTGTATTGTAACAGAGTCAGGGGATCAAATGTGATGTCATTCTATAACCAGCACTAAGAGGATGGAACTCTCCCAGCAATTTGTTTTGTTTTGTTTTAGAACCTGATATATAAATGATCTATGACAGTAATCACAGTTAGTTGAGTTAGTTCAGGTAGTTCAATTCAGTTAGTTGGAAACTCATCACCTTACCTTGTGGAAGTAAGCATCTCAGCATTTAGTCTTGCCTTGCTGTACTGATTAAGTTAGAAAGGGAACAGTTATTCTTTAGACAGTTAGGAAATACAATGAGATTAGTGTAGTAGTGTTTTTCTGCATCTGTTTGAATCTGTCCAACTGTGTTATTTTTTATTTCTCCTATGATTGAAACTCTGAAGTTTAGTGTACTTTGATATTTAGCATTCTCATGTTTTCTATTTTATTATTTATTATTAAATATTTTATACCTTTTATTGTGTCTGGTCTTTTAGAGAATACCTCTAATGTATTGGGATTGAAAAGCCTGGCTGCTTTGGTTACACTCTTCCATTTATGTTAGTATTAATTTTACTCAGTATAATTGAAAACCCTTGTAAGAACCTGACAGTGACTGAGTGGTGGCAGTGAGGTTACCTTATATTCTGGGCAGAAGGGGTACAGTTAGTAAATCTGTACCAGCCTTTCCCAGGAGTGACAGAGAGTCCAGTCCCAGATCTGCATTTGAAAGTCTGTGTAAATCCATTCCTGTTTTTAGTGACCGTCAGTCATCAGTGTCAGTGGTGAGGACTGAGGCTCCTTGATTACTGGCTGGAGTAAAAAGGCTGTCACTTATTGGTGTCAGAGTGGTGGGATATTAATTGGACTACAGTAGCCTGTGGCCAGTTGTTACTGAAGGTGTGTGTACTCTCAACAGCCACAAAGTAATCATTCAGAGTTTAATTTTCACAACAGTGTTATTCATTTTTGTTAGTGTAGTTTAGTCAAGGGAAAGCAGGCAAAGATGTCAGCAAAGGATTATGTTAAGCTGACAAAGATCCAGTTGGCCAAGGTATGCAAAGCTAAAGGATTGGTGCATGCTAACAGGACTAAAGAGGAAATGATTTCAGCTTTAATCACTGTTGCAGTGTGGACCAGTGGCTAAGAGGACAACCAATCTGTTGTTGTGGATGTGTGGTCTTCAGAAACAGGACAGTTCACCTTTTCCTCAGAGGACTTAAAAATCCATCTGGAGTTAAAGAGACTTGAACTGGGGGCCAAACATTTGGAGACCGTAGAGAAACTGCAATGTTTGGCAACCAAAGGTAGACTGTGGCATCTGAAGATTGAAGAAAAATAGAAACTGTGGCATTTGGAGATCGAACAAAATGAGAGACTGCGGCATTTGGAGATGAAATAAAAATGAGAAACTGCAGTGTTTTGAAACTGAAGAAAAATAGAAGTAGAGACAACATGAGAGGGAAATGTTGACCCTTTGTTGGGTGAGGAGAGGGAATAACCGGATCCCAGAAGAAATAAACATCAGTAAATTTCTTCGATAATTTGCAGAGGGGATGGCTTTGATAGTTTTAGTCATATATTTGAATAAGTACGTAAACAGTATAATGTTGGCCAAGGGCTCTGGGTATGGTTCCTCACCCCCCTTACTCCATGGTAAAGCTATAACTGCTGTTCATAGGTTCATAGGTTCATAGGTTGGTACTAGGCTATCAGCCCTAGGGCCTATACAAGCCTAGCCATAACAATTCCCTGGCTATTTCTTCCCACACTATTTACTTCCCTGGACCCCTGTCTAACAGGGCAACTGACATGATCCCCGGGATGAATTTCCTTTCTCTCATCCAATCGTCAAGGTTCCTTTTGGAGAGGGCCAAAGAGGCACTCTGCTTGACATGTATGGGCAATCTATTCCAGAGTCTGGGGAGTCTCTAGGTCAGGAACCTATCCCTCCAGCATGTTTTGTTTATTGTGATGAAAAGGTTTAGATCCCTGGAGCATGTGGCTCTGAGGGATTGGGATTTCTTTAAGTGTACCATTAGTGGTTAACTACCGTGACTATAGTGTACAGGGTCCTGCGTTCGAGCCTTGCTGAGACAGTTTTTTTATAGGTGGGAGGATGGCATAATGGTTACGGTGTTTACCTTACAGACACAAGGTGCAGGGTTTGATTCTCACATGGGGTAATTGGCTAGGCTTGAAATGGCCCACAAGGGTAATTAGCCTAGTACTAACCTATGAACCAACAGCTCTGGGTTTGACATGGCCTTGTATGTTAAGCAGAGATCGCCCCTGAGTAGACCATATGTGACAGAGTATAGCTGGAGTTTTTTAAGGTGGTCAGCGTAGGGCATCTGCTTTAGGCCTGTGATTCTTTAGTGAGGTATTTCTGTGGCCTTTCCAGTTGTTGCAGATGTCTTGAGAGGTACATACCAAATGGGGTGTTGTATTCTATAATGGGTCTAATGAGGGATGAGTACAGTGGTACAATGACCTCCTTTTTTCTGGATGAAAAGCCCTTAGTGATGAGGTGTGCCACATAGAAGGATTTCCTGACTGTTGTGGTGATGTGGTTATCAAAGGTGAGACCACTGTCCACCTGTGTCCCTAAGTCTCTTATCACACTTTCGGTGTTTAGTGTACTGCCACCTATATGGTAATTCATGGATACATGTTTTTTCCCAAAGGGGATAACTATACATTTCTTGGCATTGAGCTTGAGCCCATGGCTCTGGCACCAAGCATCTGTTTCTGTATGGCCCTTTTGTAGAGTATCCACATCATTTGGGGATTCAATAATGGCTCCCAGTTTGCAGTCATCTGCGAACTTTGTTAGCCAGAGTCCCTTAGTGTTGGCCTGTACTTCAGAGAAGTAGATGCCAAACAAGAGCAGTCCCAGGACTGAACCCTGAGGTACTCCACTTGTCACTTGTCTGGAGCTGGATTTGGAGACGGCTACTTTTACAGTGTGGGTTCTATCAGTAAGGCAGTTAGCAACCCATTGGGTGACGTAGGGATTAATGCCCAGCTTAGTAAGTTTATCTATGATTCCAGAGTGGGGGATGGTGTCAAAGGCCTTGGCAAGGTCTAGATAGGCTGTGTGGGCCACCTTACCCTTGTCCATGGCTTTGGAGACTGATTCGAAGAAGTCAATCAGGTTCAGGAGACAAGATCGGCTCTTCACAAACCCAAACTGGGTGAGATCCAGTGTTTGAAGGTTGCCAATGTCTTTGTTTATAAGTTCCATGATAATACACTCCATGGCCTTGCAGATAAGGCTTGTCAGACTGATGGGATGGTAGTTTCCGGGATCCAAGGTGGATCCCCCCTTGTGGAGTGGGATGACTGCAGCTCCGCGCCACTCAGTGGGCATGAAACCTGAGGTGAGGCTATGATTAAACATGACACTTAAGTGAGGTGCCAGTTCATATTGTAGCTCATGTAGTACACAGCCCAGGATGTCATCTGGTCCCATGAATGCTGTATTCGTAGCTTTGGAGAGTGTGTTTTTTACCTGCGTGGCTGTTATTACCGGAATTTGACAATCATCTGGTATTGAGATGGGCCATTTAGGGGAGGGGGGTGAAGTTGGCACTGAATTGATCTGCCAGGATATTGGCAATATCCTTGGGATCAGTATATTTAATGCCATTCTGTTTTAGCTCAGAGCAGATCTGAGCATTGCCATTTAGATTCTTGACATAGTTATAGAATGCCTTGCGGTTGTCTTTGGAATCTTTGGCAATTTTATTTTTGTAACTAGCTTTGGAGGATTTTATGAGGGATCTCAGTTTCTTACTGAGGCTGGTAAGGGAGTTTTTTGCATCCTAGGATTTTCCTCTTTTCTGCAACAGTTTCTTCCTTTTGTTGTAAAGTTTGTTTATGGCAGGGGACCACCAGATTGGCTTCCTTTTTTTGGATGAGAGCATCTTGGTTCTATTTGGGATGGCACGATTCATGCATGAGTGGATGTGCTCGTACAGTGCCTTAGTGTAGGATTAGTTTCTAAATTGTCTGATACTGATTGTCTGAACTATGATATTGTGAAACAATGTTTATTGAACTGTTGTAAGTTAACACCTGAAGCTTACAGAAAAAAGTTTTTAGACGCAAGGCAGATGAAAGTGTATGTGATTATATTGTTGAGTTAAACACTTATTTTCATAGGTGTGTGAGTGGGTGTCAGGTAACCACTTTTGAAAGACTGGCAGACCTTTTGATGAGGGAGCAATCTCTTAGTACATTGGAGGAGTATATGAGAATCTGGTTGGCAGACCAGGAGTGTAACTCTGCAGATGAGCTGGAGAAAAAAGGGGATCTCTACTTAGCAAGCAGTGCATTACTACACAAGAAGGGTATACCCAGTGCTGTACATGATAATAAAGGAACCCATGGTGGGTAGCCTAAACCACCCAGAGTGCACCAGTAACAGGGGAAGCCACTAACTCAGCTACATGGCCAGGATCAAGGTTTAAATGTTTTAAATGTAACCAGAGTGGCCATATAGCATACAAATGTCCATTGAAGGAAGGTGGAGAAAAAAAAGTGGGGGAGCCAGCAAGTGGGAATAACAGTATGCCAGTGGTATGTTGTCTGCAGAGAATAGGGGTACCAAACTATCACCGGAGTTTGTATCCTATCTTAGTGGATGGAAGACAGGTCACTGCTAAGAGAGACAGAGGCTGACATAACTATTCTGAAGCCATTTGTCTATTTGCGATGCATTTAGAGATGGAAATTTTAAGTCCTTTGTAAATTGTTGGTAAAAGTCTTCTTGAATTTCGTCGTAGGGACCATATACATTTTGATAAATCTCCTCAAATGTCTGAATAATCTCAATGTCTGAAAATAAGGTTTTGTCTTTATAATTAATTTCCCTTATCTTAGTAGGAGCGTTTTTTAAGTTAATGATTCCTGCTAGCTTTTTGAAGGGGGTTTGTGCCCATTCAGCATATTTGTGTAATAGCTGAAGTTCAGTAATAGTGTATTGTTGGTTTGAATTTCATAAACCTGTTTCTGTATCGTTATTTGGTTTTCAAGCTCCAAAGAGTGCCCCTGTTTTAACTCAAGTTCTAGGGTTTTTATTTTATTTTTTAAACTCGTCATTTTCTTTTTGTTAAGTTTTTTTGTATAACGAAGCTTTTTGGATTAGTAATCCTCTAATAGTAGCTTTGGTTGCTTCCCATTGAATGTCATAAGCTATTTTAGTGGTCTTTAAGGAATTTCCTAGATTGGTGAGAACATTAGTGATTTCATAGATAACTTCTTTCTTGTTAAGCAAATTTGGATTTAGAGTCCAATTATAAGACTTACAGACATTTTGTTTAGATTTTACTTCCTTTATTAAAAGGTTGATTTTGGAGTGGTTGGAAATTGTTCTCGATTCAGAGTTGTAAGTAGTTTCATAGATAGTAATGGCTTCAGATATAAGGAAATAATCAATTCTGGACCATGATTTGTGGTAAGGTGAGTAATATGTAAATTTACTGATTGACATGTCTGCTCTTTGTTTGTCAAAGGGATCTGTCAGATTATGATCTTCTATGAACTCTGCTAAAAGGGTGTTTAGGTGTGATGATTGTTTATTATGTTTGTTTGTTCTATCTTTCTCAGGGTTAATTGTCATATTCCAGTCTCCTCCAATAATGAAAAGGTGCTGTGGGGTTTTTGTTAGAATGTTATAGATCTCCCAGAGGAAAGCTTGTTGGTTTGAACACGGACTGTAAATGTTTAAGAATAAAAGTGGCTTTTTATAAATGGGGTGTTCACTGGTAAAATAGCATCATCTGCCATTGGGGTCTGTATCACTTCTTAATATAGTAACATCAAAAGATTTTTTAATTATAATAGCAGTTCCCTTAGAAGATGAACTGTCCCCTTCTGCTATTATCTGGCGAATCCATTTCCTATCCTTATCATTATTCGATTGCTCCCCTGTCATATCCATTACTTGAAGGAAGATTATCCCAGCTTTAGTTTGATATAATAGATGCACTAGGCTTTTCTTCTTCTGATCTTGAATGCCCTTTATGTTCCATGAGTCAACACTTATCCCCATATAATCACCTGTATAAGAACTTTACACTTGTAATGATTATCATGAAAGGATCTCTGTATGGCTTACATTTTTTGTTGTACTTCGTTGGTAATTCCCAAGACACCACATTGTTTCAGTAACCCCCCCCCCCATGCCTAACCACAAAAAACACCAATCTGAAAGATAAAGGTAGGTAAAAATACAAAGATAACATTTTAGAACTAATTTACAACTCACTATTACTATTCCAAGACCCATCAGACTAAAAACTAACATGCTAGTAACACAACAGTCTTCCTATAAGTGACCGGGTGTCTTGGTAGTGATATTTAACCATACAATTAATTGTATGACCGCAGCATTATAAGAGTGATGGTAAATATAACATGCTAGATTGAATTGTTTAAAGAAAATGGTGTACAGTAAGTATTCCATTCCTAAGGTCTTCCTATAATGCATTGAAACAGGTATTCATATAAATTCTATATAAGTGAATTACTGCACCCCTAGGTAGTAGTATATAAACCGTATAAAAACTATGTAAAAACTATGTAATCCCCCTCACATCCCTTATTTCAGTCAACACTTGTATGCGATATGCAATAACTATTTTGAACATATTTTAAACACATTCTAGTACTAAAGAATTAAGATATAGTAACAATTAATACTCTATTACAAGATTAAGTCAAGACACAAACTTTGCCCTTACTAGAATATACAAATTATGCTAATTGCTTCTTTTACATTGTCAGAATATAGTGAACAGCGAAATACTACCTCATTTAGACAGTATGTAGTTATTTACACAAAGTACTTTCTGTAAATGTGATTTGAGGCAGCCTCTTATATAAGTGCAATCAGAGCACATTAATAAAAGTAGCCTTTATTATAAAACAGACACTGTGTTTTTCTGTTTTTTTTTTTAATCCATCTATCTTCAGTATGGCTGTGGCAGTGTGGGGCTCTTTCCTACAGAACAGACACATTAGACCATAACTGGAGAGTAGGTAAACAGCACCTCAACAAAAGAAAGAAGCTAAGAAACCAGAAAAAAAAAATGTTTTGAGTTGTATATGGAAACATGAATATGGATGCTTACTGCATAAACCAGTTTAGAAGTTACATAATTGTATTTTCATATTTGCGCCACAAGTTTAGATCAACCCTGTACAATGTAAACCAGCAAGAAATTAAAACTGTAACCAGGATTACATCTGCGCACATTTGACAGATTTTTCTTCCTGCCTGGGCATCTCAAACATAACAAGATTAAAAAGAAAACAGCTTCATTATAGTCACCTCATTAAACTCTTGTGACACATCAAACGGAGCCTTAACCAGCCCCAGCCAAACATAGGACATGCAGACAATGGAGACAGTTTCACCTACAAAATTTCAGCCCAGAATCTCAATCCTATGTCAAACATACTAATAGGATTGTAGCAGAAAAATTGAGGTTCATTTGTTTTTCACTTATAGCTTGACAACCGAAAGATCCGGTAGACAGCAAGAGCAGTTCAGTTAATACAGAGTTGCAGCAGACATAGAACCACCTATTTAATTTGCCCATGGAAAAGAAAACAAGTCAGTTCAAGAGAGTACCTGGTAGGTTGCTTTGATTCCATAGTTCAGGTTTGTGGACTTCTTTGGAAGTGATCGATCCTGCAGGAAGAAGCAAAACTGTAATAAGATACATGGTGGGTGAGTTGAGAACTCTTGGTGTTGCTTTGTTGATGCAGGGTGAAGCATTTAGGCTTCTGTAACTGGTATTGTAACCTACAGCCTCATGCACCTCCAGATTGCAGCATCGATGGCACTGGAGGGTTCAAAGGTCAAATTTGAATGTGTGACAGCCGGTTAAGTACGGGAATGGAATTTTGCAATGGAAAGGAGGCCCATCAAGATAATTCAGGTCTTTAAAATTAGTTTCTTACCTTTAGCACTGATCGTATGTATGAAATTAGCTTTTTAAATATAAGAAACACATTGGCAGTTAGTATAAGGGCTTGTATAGCTGTTTTTGGTTCCCATTCAGAAGCCTGAAACATCATAAGCCTGAAAATCAAAATCCTGAAACCAAAAGCCTGAAAATTCAGAATCCTGAAAACTCAAAATCCTGAAAGCCTAAAATCCTGAAAGACCAAAATCCTGAAACTCAAAATCCTGAAAACACAAAATAGACATACTGATGTCATTGTGGCTTTGCTATTGTTAGCCCTGTGGTGTTAGGCCATGCGTTGGGGTCAGGTAAGTGTGCGGTTGGTTTTATTTTAGGGTTAGGGGCGGTTTAAGTGAGTTAGGGTTAGGGCGCAGGTTAGGCATGTATGCAATAGTGACAAATATTGGGGTTAGGGGCGGTTTAAGTGAGTTAGGGTTAGGGCGCGGGTCAGGTGAGTGTGCGATAGTGATGGACCTTAGGGTTAGGGTTAGGGTCAGGGTCAGTTGGTAGATATTAGTGTCTATATAGTGACATATTAGCATTATTTGTGTTTTCAGGATTTTGAGTTTCAGGATTTTGGTCTTTCAGGATTTTGGGCTTTCAGGATTTTGAGTTTTCAGGATTCTGAATTTTCAGGCTTTTGGTTTCAGGATTTTGATTTTCAGGCTTATGATGTTTCAGGCTTCTGAATGGGAACCCTGTTTTTGCATTTGCTAATGTGGAATCTCATTGAAGGCTTTTAAAAAAAGCTGATTTTGCTTCACCAACATTATTTATCATGTAGGATTTGTCTTTCTGCTAGAATAGTAGTGTAGCTGGATATTTCATTTGAAATTTTATTTTATGATTCACGAGGTAAATGCAGTAGGGGGAGAGGGCTTGCCTTAGTTGCTTGATGTGAAGAGGCAGATCTTGAGCTATTGTTATCTTATATCCCTTCATGTCTATGGATTTTTTATTTCTGGCAGCCTGGATGATTGCGTTAGTATGTGAAGCATTTAAGATTCTAACATAAACATGTCTAGGGGCATCCAGAATTTGTGATTTACGAAGTGCTCTATGAATTCTCGCTATGGAGATTTGCTTGACCAGATCTTTGTTTTCAAGAAATAGTTCAAATATTTCTTTAGCGATAGATGGCAAGGGCACTTGTCCATATTTCTCTGGAATGCCTCTAATTAAAACATTATTCCAACATGATCTAGCTTCAAGATCAATACGTTTTTGGCTGATTTCTTTGACAGATTTTCTGTGAGACTTGCAGCTTTTTGGATTTCCTCTATTTTCATTTCATTACTAAGTATTTTTGTTTCACTTTTATCAAGCCTAGTTAAAATTTGATCCAGGTTATGTCCAAAGGATGTTAGCTTTGTAGAAACAGTTTGAATCTCTTCCTGAAGTGGTAATAGGGCTGCCTTAAGTTCATCCATTGCGAAGGGTTGCTCCTGCTTAGGCTTTTGGGCTTGTTTCAGTGAATCAGCTTGTTGTTTTGTAGTTTCCTGTCTTTTGGTACAAACGTTCTTTTCTGGAGTTGTTATTGATGATAATCTTATCTTTGTGGTGATTGACTCCATTTGTTCCATATTTTAAGTGAAGAATCTTCTATCTTCTTCTTATACAGTTACTCATTTAGCAAGTCCTTGAGGCCCAAGCACATGTGCTGGTTTTACTGAACTGCAGTCTCTTCAGAGATAAAAGTAAGTAGCCTTTTATAGTTGTTTCTGGTTTGAAATAAGATCACTACTCAATTTAGAAGTATGTATTTTAATATAGTCCATTAGTATATTCACTATTTTATTGATGCTGGTCTCTTGATTATGTTAGATTGATATTTGATATAGGAACTGTGTGAAGTATGTGTTCTTTAGCTGGTGGCCATCTTAGAAACCCAAATTAATGTGAAACAGAACACCTCTGTGACACTGTTCAATAGGAAACTGGACGAGTGGATGGGGCACCATAACTTCTTACTGGGGCTAGAGCCCAAAACCCTCCTGGACATGGATAATCATCACTAAATGCAATCTTGGGTATTTATTAGCATTTATATGGTATTACATTGGAATGAAATGGCTAGGCTTAAAATGACTGCCTAGATGATAGCCTAGTAATCTCCTATCATCATATGGATACAGGAACTCAAAGGCCTATTAAGCAGGCCCCTCATAGGGTGCCTGCGCAAGTCAGACAGAGTCTGAGGAAGAAGATATAGGAAATGCTGGAACTGGGGGGAATTCAGGAGTCCGGCAGTCCCTGGGCCTCCCCAGTGGTGCTGGTACCAAAGAAAGATGATAGCATCAGATTCCACTTGGAATACCGAAAACTAAACTGTCACATGGAGTCAGATGCTTAACCCATGCCTATGACAGACGAAGGCCCAGAGGAGCTGGGTGGGGCTAAGCATCTGACCACTATTGATCTGATCAAGGGCTACTGGTAGGTGCCTTTGACTCCCATCACTAGAGAAAGGTCAGCCTTTGTGACTCCTTTTGGATTATACAAGTTCATGGAGATGCACTTTGGGATGAAAAATGTCCCAGCAACCTTCCAGAGGCTGGTAGAGCATATCCTAGCAGGAGTAGGAGATTATGCCCTCACTTACCTGGATGATATTGCCATCTACAGCCATTCTTGCCAAGAGCACTTTCAGCATGACAGGGAGGTCCTGGGTAGGCTGAAAAGTTCAAGGTTGGCCATTAAGCCCAGTAAGTGTCAGTTGGGTATGGCTGAGGTCTCATACCTGCGACATAGAGTGGGGAGTGGTAAGATTAGGCCAGAACATCCCAAAGTGGAAGTTATTCAGGTGTGGCCTTCCGCTGTTACCAAAAACGAGGTGAGGGCATTATTGGGAACAGCGGGATAGAAAGCTTGTTCCCAATAGTTGGATTTTAAATAATTTTGTGTCATTTGACTATCACACTGATTTATACAGATGCTTGTGTTAAAAATGTATCAGCAGTGTTATTATAACTGATTAATGTTTATGTTTAAACAAATAATTCTAGAGGGGAAGTGTACAGGTTTTTGAAATTGCTCTATAATTTTTAAATACTGCAACAGATTTTAGCAAAGCTCTGAATGTGTATTGTACCAGAGTCAGGTGATCAAATGTGATGTAATTCTATAACCAGCACTAAGAGAATGGAACTCTCACAGCAATTTTTTTTGTTTTATTTTCTTTTGGAACCTGATATATCTATAACAGTTATCACAGTTAGTTGAGTTAGTTCAGGTAGTTCAGTTCAGTTAGTTGGAAGCTCATTACCTTGCCTTGTGAAAATAAGCATCTCAACATCTAATCTTGCCTTGCTATATTAATTAAGTTAGCTAGGGAACAGTTATTCTTTTAATAGTCATGAAATATAGTGAGATTTGTTTAGTAGTGTTTTTCTACATCTGTTTGAATTTGTCTAACTGTGTTATTTTTTTATTTCCCCTATGATTGAAACTCTGACGTTTATTGTAATTTGATTTTTAGCATTCTCATGTTTTCTATTTTATTGTTTATTATTAAATATTTTTATGCTTTTCATTATGGCTGGTCTTTTAAAGAATACATTTCACATCGTGAGAGTACTTCTGCTTATTTTAGTGAAGCCTTGGCCACTCTGAAAGGCTGGCTGCTTTGGTTACACTCTACCATTTATGTTAGTATTGACCTTACTCAGCATAATTGGATACCCTTGTAAGAGCTTGACAGTAGTTGACTGGTGGCAGAGAGGTTACCTTATAGTCTTGGCAGAAGGGGTGCAGCTAGTACATCTGTACCAGCTTTCCCAGAAGTGTGTGTGTACATGTACGTGTGGCTGTGTGTGTGTGTGTGTGTGTGTGTGTGTGTGTGTGTGTGTGTGTGTGTGTGTGTGTGTGTGTGTGTGTGTGTTAAAATTAAATACCAAGGTGTGGGTGTGTCAGATACTTGGAAATGGGGCACAGTGCTCCAAAGAGAGTCTTGTGTGGGATGTGGAGAAACAGAAAGTCCAGTCCCAGGTCTGGAGCAGGTTCCCAATGTGCTCTTGGGGGATATAGTGCTTGATGCAGAGAACTGCATTTGAAATACTGCACAAATCCATTCCTGTTTTTAGTGACCATCTCTCACTGGTGTCATTGGTAAGGATTTTGGCTTCTTGATTACTGGCCTGAGGTAGAGAGGCCATCACAATGTGGAAATAATTTCCTGTCTTTAAGATATTGCATTCACTCAGGTGTGCCTTACACTTCAGTACTCATCCTTTTACTGTTCTCCATTTTTTATAAATGAAGTATCTATTGACCTACACAGACTACAACTCCTGCTGTACACTGGGAATATGATTATATAAAGACTTAACCCTATTCATCACACTATCCAATCTGAAGCACAAACAGATCTGGGTTTAAATAAGTAGTTCTGCTAAAATAAAAAAATAAAGCTTGACCCTGCGAGAAAAAATAACAAGGCAATTCTTTTTGGCACTATACGCACTTTCTCATCTCATACTGAAACTTATTGCTTCCAACCCCAGGCTACAGGGGGGACCTATACTTGTAATTCCCCCAAAGAGACTACATAATACAGACCATAGGTTTTCTGGACATCATCTTAAACTGTGTCAGGCCCTTCCTCACTACACAACAGACATTAACAAATATGCAAAGTTCTGGCTGCACTTCAAACTTGAACTATTGTAACAATATAAGTGAAAATGCCATAATGCAGGCCATATTATTTAACTCAGTAGTTACCCAAAAATGTCAATAATTCCACAACAGCCCTTTGATATCACTACTCCTCATTCTAAATTGTTTGATTTTGCTTTTGGTAAGTTTGTATCTAGTACCACCTCTGTTTACACCGTGATTGCTCCTTTGTCTTCCAGTGTTACTGTTACTATTTTCAGTACCCTAGGGTTTACATGACTGTATTTCATGTATACTTTGCATCTGTTTCCACATCAAATTATTGTAAACAATTTGACACTGCTATCTTCTGAGGCCTCTTCAGTGTATTTTCTGTGTTTACATATGCCATGCTTTTCCTTGCTTTTTTATTATTGTTACTACTTCCACTGTAACCTAGGCTGAGCCACTGCAATTGGTAGCACTTTGATCAGTGCTCTACCCCAGTAACCAAAACTGAAATAGATTATCAAGGGTCACATGGGACTCTATAGCTAGTTATCTAAGAAACCCTTACAGGGCAAACTCTAACAGATACTATTTTATTACTGTAATATCATAGTCCTCGGGCTGAGTCCATTTAATGTCCTAGCAGATGCATATATAACTTGGACAATCTGTCGTCATGTTTCTGGACCGACAAGCACACTATTTTGTATGGCCCTATGTTGAGTGGAGGGAGATGGAATATTGTTAACTAATACGGTGATTAAATAAAGTGTTGGCATTTCCTCTTGCTTATTACTTCAAGTTAAACACTTTTTTTCTAAAGTTTTGTGCAAAAGCATAACCAACACAAATATACAACAGTTTAGTTTGTAAGCTTGCATTTTATTTGTTTGCCTTGCATGGAAGTACTAAATCTAGGAAGTACTAAATCTAAGCCTCTTTGGAACATTGCCGTGGTGTGCATTGTCCAGGTCCTTACTGTGGACTTAATATTGAGCTGATAACATTATTACAATAAGTGCTGAAATCAGACAATGTGAAAGCAAATGCACATCAGCAATAAAATGCAGTGCTTACTAACTCAGTCAAAAAGATCTTCTGCTGTACCATGCTTTGCTGATTTTAAAACAAATAGAGAAGCCACAACAAGTGTTTCCATCTGCTGACATGCACTGAAATGCAATTATAAATGTGTAATATTGCTTTGTAGCTAGTTGAGGACAATTTACAGTTGGATCAAATGTTTGAATGGAGAACGATGTCATTCAACATTACTCTTTTAGTAAAATTTCAATAATGCACTGTTTATGTGTTCGGTGACTGCATTCTTTTTATTTTAATAATTAGATTTGTGCAGGGTTTTTATGTCCCATGTTTTGAGATCACAAGAAACACTCGTGCTTCTAATCTATTTTCCAAAGGAGTAAGGAAATGTTTCAACCATGTTGTTAACAGGGCTAAATAACTTAGACCCTACACACTTACCTTTCATGACAAATTTAGGTGTAGACAACCTTCCACAGGCACACAGTATGTCTTATAGCCCCGACATAGATATGTCAATTGTTTGTTAGAACATCAAATGGATAAATGCCTCTGCTAAATGCAAAGTGATTTAGATAAGCTTTATGTGGGTGGTGTCCAAGTTGTTCTGCTACAGCAGACAAAACTTTTATAAAAACTGCTGTCCTCTACAGCTAATAATTGGCACTGCTAAGCATTATGGTGACTTCAACCTCAGCTCTCTTTTTGTGTGTGTGTGTGTGTGTGTGTGTGTGTGTGTGTGTGTGTGTGTGTGTGTGTGTGTGTGTCAGGGCCTGATTTTTTTAAAGAGCAGTGTGGTGGTGATGTAAACAATGAATGGATAGTATATTAAGTATCAATTCTACAAAAATCTTTGCTAGTATGGAATATTTATGGCCCCAATCAAAATATATTAAAACTTTTGCAGATGTTTAGATACATCTAGAATAATTAAGGAGCTACAGAGTTCTCTTATTTTGGGTGAGGGCTTTAGTGCTGCACAGCATACTATCTAAATAAAATCCTTTTAGGTGGGCAAAGATCATGATGCCATATAAAACATTAAAAGGGAGAAACAAATGATACTTTTACTATGCCAGTGTCTGGTAAAGTATCCCATTTGGAAGTATTTTACATACTCAATCCTGACCAATTGTATAGCCAGATGGATCAACTCCCTCATAATCAATAAGGCTTTTTTGCTACAAGAAGGCCATGAGAAGACAAGAAATGTGGAAAATGCATAAATATAGTTGCAGCTACAAAAAACTCCTGGAACAACCTTGTGTCAATCAGGATCTGACATAGGGATGGTTAAGGAGAGGTGACTTTAAACCAAAAGATGAAAGGTTAATATTGGCAGCCCAGAATAGTGGATTACATACACTTTGGTTTACAAAATCCACAGGAGAAACAGACAAAAGCAGGTTTTGTAAAACGGAATTGGGAACAGTCACATATTGCATTGCTGGGTGTGATATACTGGAGATTGCGCAAACATAATAATACTGAAGTAGCTGAGAAGCAGTTGAAATATGAGCCACAAAACATTATACAAAATGATGAAGTTTGTATCACATGGGCTCATCCAGTACAAACAGTTCAAAAATAGATGTGAGAAAACTAAATATAGTAGTCCATGAAGCAAAGATAAAAGTAGCATTGATCTTTGAAATTACGCCACCCACTGATTGATGTGTCTTATGTACAGAGAGATACAAAGTCATAAAGTACCAAGATTTGCAGGCAGAAATGAGGGCAATATGGAAGAAGGACACCCAGACAGTTCCAATAGTAGCAGAAACAATGAGCCTTGTAGAAAAGAATTTACAGTCGTATTTAGATATGTTACTGACACATGTAACTCCATATGAATTACAGAAGGAGTCAGTTCTAGACACATTGCTGGTGCTTTGAAGAACATTTTTGGCTAACATCAAAGACTGAAATAATACTAATTTCATGAACTTTAATCACACGTTGACTCAGGAATGGGGTCCATTCCTGTCATGGTACTGGAAACTCAAAATACTTGGAGAAATTAAACTAGAAGAAACCATAAATTGCTGGCTTCAAGATTAAACCTGTGATGAATTCAGACCTCACTTAATTATAATGAAGCTTAATGATCTTGGATGGACTAATTACTATGATGGTTGGTATATCATGTACCCTTGACTGCTTACCAAGCCTTAAGAAAATGTCAAGTTGTGGAAGTGATTGAGATGTTATTGAGCCAGTGGTGCCACCAAGGAAATATATATACTGTAGCCAGATGGGAAGAACAGCATAAAGAGAATAGCAAGTCAGGCAGGGATAGAAAGATCTAAAACAATGAAGGGTAAAATAGAAATTTTAGAGAAAAAGATACATGAAATTAATAATAATTTTAACAAGAATGTAAGAAAAAACAAAACTATCTAAGCATCTTTGAAACAACTATTCTATGAGTGCACAACTTTACATCATGAAAAACATTTAGATGGATGAGATAAGATTAAAGTATTCTTCTGTGTAAAAGATATAAATACACCTAATCTTATATTCCACAAAGAGCGAAGAAAAGAGACAACAAAATATTAGTATACTGTAGGTTGCACTAGGGAGGGAAACACTTGTCACAGTCTGAATAAATACACAAACACCCACAGACGTTTGACGACCTTTATTGTGATAAATTGCTTAAGAACATAACTTTATTGAACATAAAAAACATAAACAACACAAGGGCAGCATTCTCGCTCACCCCTTGAGCAGAGTTAGCTAAGGAAATAACAAAACTGTTATCAAACATCAATCAAATCAACATACAGGCAGCATCCCCGCTCACCAATATATACAATAGCCAAAGACAAGGCAGCATACCCACTCACCTTAGATAAACGACAAAGGCAGCATCCCCGCTCACCTTAATTCCTCACAACTACAAATTTTCATCCACCATCCTGTAGAGAGGGAATAGAAGAGGGTCAGGCCTCCACCCAACAACCTTAAACCAAAATCAATTGGGTCGGACAGGGAGGGCAACAAGACCACACCAAAATGTGCTTATTCACTCTGGATTTCCTTTCAAAAACCCTTCAAGCCACACTCCTAACACTAACTCACTTCCCTTCAAATCCCAACTCACTTAACCCTTTCCTAACCCTTCTCAGCCACCCAAATAATCTAACACAGCTATCAACCAACACCCCCCCCCCATCCCACATAAAACAGTCCTGTGACAAATTTGTCTGTGCCTAACTTCACTTGTCATGGTCCTAATAAATACACAAACACCCACAGACATTTGACGACCTTTATTGTGATAAATTGCTTAAGAACATAACTTATTGAACATAAAAGACATAAACAACATAAGGGCAGCATTCCCGCTCACCCCTTGAATACAGTTAGCTAAAGAAAGAACAAAACTGTCATCAAACATCAATCAAATTAACATACAGGCAGTGTCCCCACTCACCCATATATACAACAGCCAAAGACAAAGCAGCATACCCATTCACCTTGGATAAACAACAAAGGCAGTGTCCCCGCTCACCTTAATTCCTCACAACTACCAGTTTTCATCCACCATCCTGTAAAGGGGGAACAGAAGAGGGTCAGACCTGATCTTCTTCTCTGCCCACCAGTCATTAAAGGGCTGTTCCCCCTCAAACAATACATTTCTTCACAAGATCTTCCACCATCAAACCCAAATTAAGGTTAAATAAATCCAAATCGAAATAATTGAGGTGAACACCATCCAGACTATACCACATTGGAGCCTTACTGTCAAACTCTACATGCCGGACTGTATGTACCCCAATTTCTCCCAAATATTTTGCCAATTTAAAATTGACATATCTGCAAGCCTTCTCCATGGCAGCAAAATTTGGTGCCCCTTTCCATACCAACCGAGCAATAATCTCAGACCAGATAACAACCATCCCCGGATATATCCCCGCAATGCTAAAATGTCCTCACGAACTTGACAAACTAACTGCCTCTTAGGTACACTGCCTAAATCATTGCCACCTGAAAGAATTACTAACACCTGAGGCAATCCCCACTTAACCTGCAACCCATTAAATTCTTGCAATATTTGACTCCACCTTAGCCCTACACCATGCCAAATGTTTTTAAGCCAAAATGATTGAAACCCAGATTTATGCCATTGGGTCTAACCTCCACACACCTAGCAGCCCAGAATATGAAGGAATGGCCCAAAGTGATGATCCATCTCTGATCTAAAAGAAGAGAGAAAAAATATTTTTTTTAAAAACAAAGCCTCTACAAACTATTTAATATCATTCAAAAAGACATTGGAGATCCACCAACCCACCCGTTTGATTACTTCCACTGACCTACCTTCCTTAGCCAGATCTGATGCCCTACCCATACAAAAGAAATGTAAAGAAAACTTATCCCCTTGCAAATCCACACTCCAAAGCATCCTTCTCACAACCATTCAATTGCTCACCTGTCAATGCTTTCCCACTCACTGCTGAAAAAAACAACCCTTGAATTCTACCCTTCCGTACCCCACACAACTTTCTTCCCCAAACTACTGGACATCTCCAAGCTACCCCACCTCCTCCAAAACAATGGGTGGCTCAAGGCCCTCCTGATCTGTCTTAGAAGAACGCAAAATAATATGCACATATCAATACATCCTCCCATATGAATGAACCCAATAACTCCGACACACGAAATGCACCGCAATACATCCAAACACTAACTGTACACCACAGCACATACTCATCCAAACAACCACACACTTTACCCAAACCCTTTAACAACATTCTTAAAATACTTTTCATAACCAGCCATCTCCTATTCATGTTGCTCCCTTCAACTCTATCCCACTGTTTTAACACTATAGTCACCACCCATGACCTAGTGAAATCCTCTAATCCAACCAACCGAGTATATGCAGCAATGACTGCTAAGGCCACCCTCACCATTCACACTGCCCTTCCCTGCCCCTTCAACATGGCTAGATAACATAATAGCAAATTCTCAGACCGTACGCAGTCCAATCAGATAACTAATGCAAACATTTGTCAAATTCAAGCAATGCCCTACCGTAGGCTCATCTCATGAATGCCACCCATGATTTTTGCATCAACCTGCCAATCACTATTGCCCATCCTGCCAGATGTTAGGTGGGACAACTGATGGATGCAAAGCTACTTCCGGAGCCACCTGATGGAACCTGTGGAACTGAAACTGAGACAATCTATCAGCTATCTCATTCAAAACCCCCGGTACATGCAACCCTGTAAAAGAAAAGTTAATCAGGAAGCTATGCAACACCAATTTCCTAAGAATAAATAACAAGTGAGATGCTTTAGCCATTTTTATCTGTAGCACTCTCACCACTGCAGAATTATCTGAATGGAATACCACCCTCCGCCCCTTAAACGATCCTGCCATACCACCGAAGCTGCCCAGATTGGCATCAACTCCAAAAAGGCAACATCCCGTTTCAATTCCTCTGATCAATGCTCCAGCCATGGAACAGCAAACCACTGACCTGCAAAGTAAGCATCCATTCCCGACCCCCCAGCTGCATCAGTAAACAACTGCAGTTCTACTTCTGTAATCCAATCCAACTGCCAAAATGAAATCCCATTAAACTGTTTAAAAATTCCATTAACAAATCTAAATCCTCTCATGCCAACTTACTGACCCGTACTATGTGGTGCTTACTCTTACGTCCTTTCAACAAAAATGCCACAGACCAACAAAATGTCTGCTCAGGATGCACTGCTCTGCATGCAAAGTTCAACAAACCCAACAATTCCATAGCATCCTTCACCCATACCTTAGGCCTAGACTTCACCCATATGATCTTGTCCTGCAGCCTAACCATCTTAGCTGGAGGCAAATAAAACAAACCCTGCTCTGCATTTACTGTCAACCCCAAAAATTCCAAGGCCCTTGCTGGGCCCTCCAACTTATGCTTAGCCAAAGGTACCCCCAAGGCCTCACACATCCCCACAAACTCTTGCATAGCTACCTTCACCCCTTGCTTACCTTCCCCCACCAATAAAAAATCATTTAAATAGTGTACGGCTTGCTGATCCTCAACCCTCTGCTGCCATATCCAGTGTAATGCTGAGCTAAACTTCTCGAAAGTGGCACATGCCACCGCACATCCTATAGGCATGGCAGTGTCAAAATAAAATTTGTTCCATACCATTATGCCTAATAATGGCCCATCCTCCTCCCTCACAGGTAGCAAATGAAAAGCTGACTCAATATTTAACCAAGGGTCCTTGAAACTCCTAATGGCCCGAACTGCATCATTTAAAGATGAATACGTTACTCTAGCCTCTTCAATGGGAATGAAATCATTCACTGACTCACCTGCAGGGTATGATAAATGATGAATTAAGCGAAATTTACCTTACTTTTTCTTTGTAACCAAACCTAATGGTGTTACCTTAAAGTTAGGGAAAGGAGATTAACAAAAAGGACCTAACACCTTCCCAGCCTGACACTCTTTGTCAGTCAACTCTTGCAAAATCACGTCCCTGCCCTTGACAGACCTCAAATTTCTCCCCACCCTCCCACCTCCCACCAATGCAGCCTTAATTACAAACCCTTTGGAAAAACCTTCTATCAACTCCCCCGCTACCACCGGCAGCAGATAATGCATCAATAAGTCCTTCAATACATTCACCTTAATAGGTGGATGGTTCCCCAAAACTCCCTCTACCTCCCCAAAAGGATCCCCCCTTTGGACCCAAAAATTAGACTGACCACGCCCACCTAGCAATGCTGAATGGGAACTATTCCAAACTCTTATACCCCAAAATGCGGTGCCTGACCCCCAACCTGACCCCCACCCCCCACATTATGTAAATGCATGTGCCCCCATACACTTTGAGCAAATATGAGCAAATCTACAACCCACCCAGGAACACCTACCAGCATTAAAAGCCCAACATATCCTTGCACCTCCCTCATATGGCTGAGATAATCTGCTACCCCCTCCACTGATATCCATCATGGTGGACAGCCAAATGTCCAGATGTCTGACCTTCCAACACATTGACTTATCTACTCCTTTACGCTTGCGAAATTTTTGGTTATACCATAACCATGCGTAACTGGGCTTTCAACCTCTGCTCTTCCCTATTAGTTAAAAAAAATAAGCCAAAAGAGGAAGAGCCAGTGATGTGTCCCTTTCCAAACACACTGCCATATAATAAGCAAAACTTAGGACCTAATTATTCCATGTCTTAGCCCAAAACCTCCCTACCATTTTGCGACCTATCGCAGCCAATGCAGCCAAGAGGTCCTTCCCATTAGCCATCTCCACTTCTGTCAATCACTGAACCCTGCCTGCATCAATCAATTCAAAAATATCGATGAACTCCTCTTTCCAAATCTTCTCCTTTACTAACAGAGATATGTGCGGGGACAATAAAATGGGAACCCCTTCCTGTCACAGGGCCTGTGCCTGTGATGTCAACCAATCCCCTGGCCGTAAACCAAAATCAGACCCTACCTCATGGACATCTGGCCCTAACTCCTGATCTAAAAGGGACAGGGTGTCCTCAAATACCCCTCCACACTCAGCTAAAGCATCCAAACTGCTACCCAGTAGCCCCCTATGGACATCCCCCACACCTGCTCCAGTCTCCTCACCCCCACCAAGCTTGATGAATTATTACCTGATACTGATACAGGGGGCATCATCACCTCTGTAGCCTTCTCCACTGATGCTGTCTGCTTGGCTTTCCTCACCGTAGATGCCCGGGTTGTAGTCATCTTCCACTTCTTACACATGGTCACACCCTGTGTGCTAGTTGTTGGTACCTCAGCAGGAATGGCATTGAACAAATCTTTAGCCTGTGCTACAATACTGGCCCATCTCTGTCTTAAAGCCTCCACCATATTCACCTAGAAAGAAACAAAGAAGTTAATGGCAATAAAAAAATTGGCACAATAAAGTTAATCTCAATAACTACCTATTCTGCCACAAACCCATTCACACTCCATCCATACACACTGTAGTCACCATTGCACTAGGTCCCCCTGAAATCTCAGAGAAAAAAAAAAACTTGCCTCATCACCATGCCTTTGTCTTAATGTTAATCCAATGAAACCACCACACCTACCTCTCCTGTCTAAGCTTGCATCAGCAGCAAGCTGAATTGTGTATGTTTTCTCTCTCTCTCTCTTTTTATATATCTATATATATATATATATATATATATATATATATATATATATATATATATATATATATATTAACCTATATATACAGAAAACTGGCAAAAAAAAAAAGGATTGCCCGCACTACCGCGCATGCATGGAAAGCCGCACAGCTCGACAAGTCCAGGAAAGCAGAGCATCTCTGCTTTGCCTCCTCACCACTAGACCACCAGGAAACCATACTAGAAACAAGAACCAGATTCCACCATCATCGCTCAACACCACAGAACCACACTAGATCACCAGGGAGAAAATCAAACAGCCATGCCACACAACAAACCGCTAGACCACCAGGGAAGCAAACCAAATGAACAGCCATCTTACACAAGCACCATACACTAGATCATCAGGGAAGAAATCAAACAGCCATACCACACAATGAAACCGCTAGACAACCAGGAAACAAATGACCAAACAGACATCCCACACAAGCACCATACATCAGCACTAGACCACCAGGGAATGAACAAAACATCCATGCAACCCTCTTACTCTATTCCCTCTCAAACATCGCACAAACACACTAGACCACCATGGAATCAACATGGTCATGTTACTTACCACTGCACACCAACTCTAGACCCCGGGGATGAAAGGCTGGGGGTTAACTGCTTGAAAATCAAATTGATAAGCAGTCATCCCCTTACTTATTTCTGTCTCATTTATTTATTAATTTTTATTTTATTTATTTTTTTTATTCAATATCCATACACAGCCGCACCGGCATGATTGAGAATGCGCATCCGGCTGGTAACGGTTAGAAAGCCTGCAAATTACCACAACCTCTTCTATGGACTGCGCAGCACTAGACCACCAGGGAAAGCTAAATAGCAACAAAAAACTTAACAGCACAGCACTAGGCCACCAGGGAAACTAAACAGAAGCAATAAATGTAATGACGCAGCACTAGACAATATTACAAAAACGTATAAATGGCGCAAACTTATAAACGGCACAGCACTAGACCACCAGGGAAAGCTAAATAGTAGCAAGAAACTTAACGGCACAGCACTAGACTACCGGGGAGCATAATATTACACAAATAAAGTTATTAATTAAGGAATAAACTGCACTAGTCCCCCCAGGGAAAGTTAATAAATACACAAAAGCCTTCCTAATAACCTAACAAGCCAGTTAAAATACCCCTCGCACCCAAAAGCCAACGCCACCACGGCATAAATTAACTGGAAAACAAGCCCCACACCAGAAACAGACCTAACACTACATTTAACCTTCTTATATAGCCTTTATAAAAGCCCCACACCAGAAACAGACCTAACACTACATGTTACCTTCTTATGCATCCTTTATAAGGGGAGAGAAAAAAAAAGGAATCCTTATTTCATGAGGCTGGCAGACAAAGAAAGGAAAAGATCACATGCTCCCAGAGAACTGTAGATTGAGATCCATCCTGCTCATGCAGGCAAAAAATTCTGGGAAGCCACTTGGACAAATATAAGTCCTCAGTGACACCTGAAAAGGTGACTAGCTGAAGGCATTCTTCAACATACAACACATCAGTAAAACAAAAATCTCCCCAGTGATAGCCATATTCACGCTCTTTAAAAAGGTCTTAAAAATGTGGCATTAATATTATCCAATGGCAATAGTAAATCAAAGAACAGATAATGTAGGAGAAAAGATGTCACATGGATACCATAATACCAATGTTTATTACTGAGTGCTTTTGTCCAAAAGAACAGGACTTCATTAGAATAAAAACCTCAACAAATCAATTCGCATCACTCACAGTTAACAATTGAGAACTCCATTTTCCAGCATTTCAATACTCAAATGAGGTTATTCTTGGATTGTGTATACCTACTTGATCATGGTAGTTCATTGAGTAGGGATGCTGTTACTTGATTTCTGGATTTTCCTGGTTCTTCCATTTTTCATCACAGAGTTTTGAATGCTGATTATTCAATGGGTCCAGGAGTTACTACCGAACAGAACAACCACCAATTAAGGAGAAATTACAACTTTACCTCCGACTGTTCTAGGGTGGGAACCAGTTCTTTTGAAGTTTTGCAGAATGTTGAACAGATTGCAGATAATACATCAGCCATCATGATAAGAGTGCCCCTTCTCTAGTGGCATTGATACGACTCATAATTTTAAAAGTGTTAAGGACAAGATTTTTGACTTTTAAGTTGGATCCAGCTAATCTTTCATATAATGGAGGGACTAACCATTATCAAAATAGATCATTGAAAGAATTGATTGTTTTCTTTTGAGAAAAAGTTAACATGAGTGAAGACCTTACAAGTGGACAATATTGATTTAAAGGAATATCTTAAATATAAAATAGTGCCCCAAGGGCATAGCGTATACACATTTCCTTTTGGTGTATGCAATGATGAAGTTATATAAACTAAGTTTGTACAGATGTTTGATCATCATGGATTTGAATTAATAATATTGCTGATTAATAGTAATGATAAAAATATTGCTATACTCTTAGGAGAAGTATAAAGTTTAAATTCTAACATTCAACAAGATTTAATTATTTTTGAACAACATACAGATCTTTACCAGAATTTTTTTACAATACTAAAATGAAGTATAATGTTATTTTTATAAGGAAACAGAAAAAAAAAACATTAAGGGAACTTAAGCAATATCATTACAATGATGTTTAGCCCAGTTAAAAAGGTGTATATTCCAATAGGGATTTTAGGAGTCAGGTGATTGCCACTAGCAGATACCATGTGGTTAATGTTGGGGATAGTGTGTTTGACAGAGGTTATCCAGAGACATTGAGAGAGGGTGAGGATGTTGATCCAACTTTTAGACACTTTAATGTTTTGGACCAGGGGGATTTTCCAATACTCCGGAGGTCTGAATGCCTGGCAAGTCATCCAAAGGAGAGGTTAGATTCAGGATCAAACACCACAAAGACCTAACCATATCAACAAGGGGAGATGTGCAACAAGAAAATTGGGAGGGGGACACAAGAGGTACTGCATTTGGCGAGCCAAGTGGTTATGATGACATATGGTGGGCATAATATTTTTAAATATAATCATGTTTCTCTTACTAAGGGACATTTTACTTTATTTCAAAAGGGCTTTAAATTTGTACATACAAGAGGTATGGATGTTGCTGATTGTTTAGCCGAATTAAAACTATTTACAAGAAAGTTAAATCTAGTGGTATTTTTTTCAGGACAAAAAGGATGGGTACTCTACATGAAGTAGTAAGATTAATAATATTTATTACAATAAAATGAATGGATGATGTTTACAAATTGGAGAGGAAAAGTAAGATTCAGTATAATTACCACATTCTATCCAAGGAGGAACGATTGTTGCTTGACAATTTATATAAGGACAACATGACACTTATTATGAAGTCAGAGAAGGATGGCAGCACAGTACTTTTTGATGCTATGGATTATTCCAGTGCCATGTTAAACATTTTACACAATGCGGACACTTACATTTCTGCCTCTAAAAATGATGCTAATACAGCTTGCCATCATATTGATATTCTGTTGGAAGACAACTTGATGAGTCAAAGAATTGATAAGGATACTTACATTTTTTTAAACTTCTAAGCCTACTATCCCCACCATTTTTTGGATTCCCAAAATTCATAAGGACCCCATCAATCTCCCTTTTAGACATGCTGTATCAGCCCAAGGCTCAAACACATACACTTTGGCAGTTTTAGTAGATAGATGGCTGAAACTAATATACAACACTATCACTAATTTATTGAAAGACTCCTGGGGCTTTTTGGGACAACTTAAGAACAAGCTTTGGAATGATAGCTCGGTGCTTCTTACTATCACTGTTATAGATTTATTTTCTGTTATTCCAAATGATATAGGTTTAGCGATTTTTCAACATAGCCTGTTTGATTACCAATCTTTGTCTAATAATCAAATTAATTTTATTGTTGAATTGACATCCCTTGTTTTGAATAATTACATTTTTTATGAAAGTGTGATATTTAAACAAATCAAGGGGGTGGCGATGGGTGCAGCTTCTGCCCCAGTGTAGGCCAGCTTAGTTTTGCTGGATTGTGAAGGACAAACATTTTAATTGTGCATTTTTCCAGTATAGTAAATTGTACCTTAGATTCTTGGATAACATCTTCATATTATGGGATGGCCCAACACCATGTATAGAACATTTGTTGGAGTATTTGAACAACATTACACATTTTCTAAAATTTACTTCAAACTATGATAGGACCAATATGAATTATTTAGATACTATGACCACACTTTTGGAGATTGGTTTGACATCCAAAAGTTTCAGAAAATCAACCTTTAGTAATTCTTATTTACATTTTACTAGCTGCTACCCTTTTTTCCAGCAAAAGTGTCTAGTAAAAGGACAATGTATCAGGGTGGCAAGGCTGACATTGGACAAAGAAGAATTGATTAAAGAATTAGAGGTGGTTACCAATGTGTTTATTAGTAGGGTACCCAGTGGAGCTTGTCAGAGGGATTGTTAATGAAGTACTTTCTGAATGGGGAGGGAAATATATACCGCTACTAGGGGAATGAATGCTGACATTTTGTAAGGAGGTTGATTGGGCCAGTACATTCCCCACAATGACATTTGAAGGAGCCTTAGTTTTACAGTACAACAACTTGAGTAAGGAGGGCAAACAAACTGTGAAGAGGAATTGGAATATAAGAATACATAATTTATTGGACGGCACACTGCTGCAGCAGTAGCATTGTCACCTCACAGCAAGAGGTTCTCCAGTCTGATTCTTGGCTGGGTGCCTTCTGTGCAGAGTCTGCATGTCCTCCCTGCATTCATGTGAGTTTCCTCCAGGTGCTCCGGTTTCCTCCCACATTACAAAGATATGCATACGGAGCATTTCTCCCTCGGCCTCTGTGAAGTAAATATTCAGGGAAGTAAATAATGTGGGAAGAAATATCCAGAGAATTGTTATGGCTAGGCTTGTTTAGGCCCTAGGATCGATAGCCTAGTACCAACCTATGAACCTATGAAAATTGGCTCATTCCATGTCAGACTTTCCCGGTTAACAAATATTAAATAAATAAAATAAATATAGTACAAGTAAAAACAGTTGTATACAATCTTGTAGCTATGGAACCATTATTTATATATAAGACAATTGGCTCATTCCATGTCAGACTTTCCCGGTTAACAAATGTTAAATAAATAAAATAAATATAGTACAAGTAAAACCAGTTGTATACAATCTTGTAGCTATGGAACCATTATTTATATATAAGACAACATGAACTTTTAAAAGCATGTTTGAAACTACCCATAATATGGTAATGAATTCAGAGGACAAAAAGTGGGGACAACCAAGTGTGGTCATTGCAACCAATGTACTTATATTCTCGAAGTGGAAACATTGATTTTGGAGAATGGCTCTAGAACTAAGTTACATTTATGCAATGGTAACTGTTTTAAAAAATGGGTTATTTACATTGCTAAGTGTTCGGATTATCCAGGTTTCTATGTGGGTAAAACAGAAAGAAGTTTGCATAAAAGAACTTCTGAGCATCTTTATGACATTAAGAACAAAAATGAAAGCAATTCATTATTTAAACTCTCCTTACTTTGCCCACAAGTTCTTACTTTTTCTTTTGGGATATTGGAACATTTTAAGGTTAATTCAAGGGGCAGAGAATGGGGAATTAAATGTGAACATAAAGAATCTCTTAGGCAGCTCAGGTTGAATGCATATAATTTCCCTCACTTGAACAAATTTGTTTCTATTCAGCCATTATTAAAACTAAATGCATTGACTCTGTAGGTTCCAGCTTAGAAAAGGTGCTTGTTTTATATCTGTTTTATATTTGTTTTACATTTTTTATTGCAGTTTTGTGGGATGGTAAAAATCTTTTGGGACTGCAAATGATGTATGTATATCACTTTAACTTATTATAATAATGTTAGATAGGTGCTTTTAATTGTTTTAATTATACAAATATATTATTATATATAAAGAATTGATTTGGAGAGGTTATTATTCTGATGAAGTCTTGTTTTAGTGGATGAAAGTGCTCAATAATAAACATTCGTATTATAGTATGTGTGTCACACCTTTTCTCCTATGTTATATCTTCTCTGATTTACTTTGAAAAACATCTTCAATTCACTAGATAGAACTTTTTTGAGGAGCCCTCAATCCCTTTGGAATTCAAGGGAGTATTGTTCAACTTTGCCAGTTGCTATAATCTTTTCCTTTATGTACTTGTTGACTCCAAAAGGACTTTTTCACTCCACCTTCCCCTTTGTACTTTAAGTGGTACCTTCCATGCTGTCCATTATTTACTTTTTATTCTTGCTCTGGTGGTCTACAGTTTATTTTAAATCAATGCTATTTGCATTTGGTTATTGATATAAATAACTCACTACATTTTTCAAGGATTATTGTGTCCTGCAGATTAGTGAACAATTTGCAACACTTTCAGGACCTCAACACAATGAAAAAAGACAGTACTCGTTCTGCTTAACCCTCACAGGAGATTAGGAGATCACCAAGGCAGTAAGCAGCAAGTGAGGGTTGTGGATGCAGTCATTATCATATTAGCCCAGGCATTAAGCTATATGTATGCTTTAATTTTATAGTAGAAACTAACTCACTAACCTGTTCAGGGAATTTAAAGAAATAAATTAAGAGTGTAAGTCTAGCCAGTGTGTGGAAACCTTAGTATGACCGGTGTTAGCCATCGAAGTATTATCTGTTATATCTTCCTAGACTGACACATGCTGGATCCTGTTAAATGACACAAATTACTTAGCCAATTGTTAAAGCTAATTGTCTTGTTTTTGTATTCAGGCATCATACTTGGTGAAGGCAAGATACTACTCAAGACCACTATCTTTTCTACTTCTAAAATATCCATAGTAAATTCCAGCACGTCTCTCTCCACATGCCCCTGGGCGGAGTGCCACCAGTCATTCACTCCCACATGGGCTACCACTAGGTTTTTATCAATATTTGTGGAATACAGCCATATTTATGAAATTTGTCTTTATCTGGTTTTGGTATTAGAATGATCTGACCTAATGCAGTTATAGAAGTGAAATGATAATACTAGCTCTGAGCTGGGACTCAGACTGAACACCTGTAGCATACTATGCTGGAATCACTAATCACTGGACCAACAAAAGCCACTGGTCAGAGGTATTGAGTTTTTCCTTAAGAAACTGATCCTCTCAGCTAGTAAACCTCCCAACTAACATGGTGATTACTGTCAAACTACGCGCACACACACACACACACACACACACACACACACACACACACACACACACACACACACACACACACACACACACACACACACACACACACACACACACACACACAGGTGCCCGCGCACACACACACACACACACACACACACACACACACACACACACACACACACACACACACACACACACACACAGAAAGCCCTCTGCTTTAGCACTGTTAGAATCAGAGAAGTGAAAAGATAATACTACCCCCCTTGCTGGGTATTTCCTAGATGAAAGGGAAAAACTCTTTTAAGGAAAAATTTAACATCTACCTGTCCAGAGGTGCTTGATGTTCCACTGTCAGTGATGCCAGCATGGTATGCTAGTGGTCTTGGGGGCGAGTCCCAAATGAGAGCTATTATTATCCTTCCAATTCTCTAATTCTAACAATGCCTAAATACAAGGCACTCTCTTTGTGTTTAGATTTTTACCTTCATTACCATTCTGAGGATGGTTTCCTAGCTGAAAGGCTAGGGTTCTTAAATGAAAACAAATGCCTATCTACCCAGAGGTCCTTGTTGGTCCAGTGACAATGCTATCAGCATGCCATACTCTTCATAATCTTTTTGATATCCCAGCCATGACCTACTTTAAAGTAAATCAAAGAAGAGATAACATAGGAAAAGGTGTTGAAGTTTAGTACCAGAGTGGAGCTTGCATTATTCTTTCACGTTTATTATTCTAACATAATCACCATTCTATAGGTTTCATAATTTGAAGAACAAGGCCCTTAAGGAAAAACTCAACCTCTATCTGTAAAAGGCCTTTTGTTGGTCCACCAGGAGCAATAATGGCACAGTATGCTGGAGGTCATGGGTTCAATTCCCAAATCAGAGGTGATATTATTTTTCCACTTCTCTGATTCTTTGGCTGAGTTGAAGACTTTCTCTATGTGTGTGTGTGTGTGTGTGTGTGTGTGTGTGTGTGTGTGTGTGTGTGTGTGTGTGTGTCTATGTCAGTGAGAAAACCAACTGTTATGGGTCCATTTGTATGAAGTTTTGTATATAACAGTTTATGAAATCAGGGATAATACAAGTCCTTACATATTATACTAGTTAGGCAGATAGAGCTATGTAGTTCCTGTGGACTGCGGCCCCCTTCATAAACAAGCGTATTCCATCCCCTGTTTTCTATACTCTATGGATATATTCTGCAGCTAGGCTCAAGTTAAACAAATGCAGGATTTGTTTAGTAATGGTATGTCAGCTAGATAACTTGTCTGGCCTCATGGAAGAGATGCTTTTACATTTTTGATATCCCAGCCATGACCTACTACATGATAATCTTAGGGGGTGTAAAGGACTTGAACATTTGCCAGAGTTTAGTGACTGTTTCTGTCATAATATTACCACTAAATCTATCTGCAAGTAAGTTAGCTCTGTCTTTAGAATCAGTATACATAATGCTGTTATTAAGTGGTTTGAAAAATTGTTGGGTGTTATTTCACAATTTTCTAAAAATAATTGAAAAAGGATTTGTAGTTTTGCAGGGCTCGAGATGCTGATTTCAACTTATGCTTAGGTTTGACATTCTGATGGAAATTTATAATTCCTTGTTGACTTTATTGATATCATTGGTGATAGTTTATACTCTGTTACTCTGTATTTCTGCTAAAGTGTCCCTAACTCCACTGTACCTCTCCAAAATCTCCTGGTTGTGACGCGTCAGAGGATAACTGTCATAAATGTCATAACATTACATGTATTGGCCAATGTTTGCTTTGGTTATCTTGTTACGACTGAGTTACTTCCAGTGCTGCGGCATGAAGTAGTTTTATCCTAAATACATTTACAAGCAGTTCCTTGAACTTGAAGCTTTTTTGCCTTATATGTTTATGAATTTATACATTATAATATTCATATTTCTATTCATGTAAGTTATAGTGTGTGTTAAAATATTTAAATTTTTTCCTGGATTTTATAGGGCTGGATTTCAATGCATATGCCTGACATGCCTATAATATCAGGGGAGCAGGAAGTGGTAACTCATTCATAATGCCGGAATGAAACACACTATCAAAGATACAACTTTAAAACATCATTCATAAACCTCTGCTGTGGAAACACTTGTGACTAAAGTAGTAAAGTTGTAACAGTGGCATGAGCAGGCACTGAAAACTCATTCATATCTCTGACAGAGATACTGGGTTTCACTGTTACAACTTCACAGCTTCATTCAAATTTAAAAGAATAAACAATGACTACCACCACTAGCATGGAAGAGATCGATAATGAGTAGTAGCGGGAGGTATAGTCATAAACACAAGGCGCATGTATATAGGGAACATTAGTTCTGAATAATCGCTCTGCTACATGCCTTGAAGATGTTTGAGACTTTAGAAGCTGCATATTAATGTGATGCTGTGATAAAGTTTGCATCTCATTTGCATATAATTGTAATACACTGGTGCGTAATGTATTTTTTGTACACCTCATCTGTGACTGTGGCCAAGTACCCAATGTTTACAATGTGTAAACAATGAGCCGCAAGACTCAGTAAGAATGCATGCAGCCGCACCAGTGTGAACGACCAGCAGTCCCTTGTAACAGCTGCAGGAAGATTGTGTTAACCCAACCTGCTGCCAGATAAGCTATGAACACCCGTTGTAAGCAGTGACCTTGCATGAGCATCATGCTTAGTTCTCAGAAAAGTAGGCACACAGATGGCAATGCTAACATGCCAATTCAGATCAATCTGAAGAAGCTCTTGTAGCGAAAGAGCTTATCTTGTATACGAATATATATATGTTTTTATTATTTTTCGATAATAAATTGAAGTGGATTTTTTATAAGTTGTGAATTCCTGCTTCGTTCCATCTCCATTTTTGATGGTTTATTGTAATATTTTGTAAACAACTTACAATATTTCAGCAACCACTCAAGTTACATACAATACTGTCAGCAGCATTTTAGTCATCCAGTTGAGTGTTTTCATATGAGGCTAAGCAATTTTATCTGTGCTACTTGGTTGTCTAGATATTTTAAAAACACAAAATTTATGACATAAATAAATATTACATGAACAACTATGAATATCTTTACACCTGCACTAATCAGCAATCAAATATCAATTCAGGTGTGCTTGTCATTGTGTAAGCTTTAAGGTGAAATTGTTTAATACTTTGTAATTGGCATGATTTTGGAATTATTCATGCAAATAAGAACCAGCAATATTTGATGCCTAGAGGCTTCACTAGGATGTAACTGCAGAAACACCTGGAGGTGTCACTCGGCTGTAATAAGTTAAGGAATAAAACATGGAATTCCTTCATCCATGCTCATGCTGTTTAGAATACATTCTCTACACAGATTCCATCTACACATGATTAAATATGTTATGACAATTCACTCATGAGTAAAATTATAGACTGCCCACAGTTATGCAGAACTGACACATTAGCCCAGGTTTATGCACAGCATCATGTAGAAATTTGCACAATGTTTACCAGGACTGCCTGTCTTACAAATTGTGTGATTCAGAAACAATAATGGTCAGAGCCCTAATTAGCATAATCATTTTGCTTGGAGCAGAGACAAATAGGGTCCTAGGCAGGATACAGGGTACTGACCCCCCCCCCCAGCCATACTAATATCCCAGCACTTGGCTGCCTCTCCCAGTTACCATAAAAGTTGTTCAAACTTTTCAGTGCGCATACTGTTTTCTTCTTTACTTTTACAATGAACATAAGAAGCTAGATTGGATTAAAAAAAAATGTTTTATGCTAAACACTGACAACCATTTGTTGACCAAAACAAAACACTCTCACATTGAAAACAGACCACCAATCATAAGCAACTGTGGACTTTTCTTTCCTTGAAACTCACATTTATTGAAAATTCACCTAACAACTCATTGAACTACAGCAAACATGCTGAGATTCATAGTGAAACAGTAACTATTCAACTGAGAGATATGTAGAGCATTTACTAACAGCTTGAAAGTACTCACTTGATATAAATGTCACTTTCAGGGTTATCCCAGAACATTGTCAGGTGAAGTGACTTGATCAGAAGTACACATTAATCAAATGAAGACTGAGTAAATCAAACCTTGCACTACAGTATGCTGCTCATTAGCAGCTCTTCGTTTGATTCATTGCACTAGGAATCTGACAAACTTTTGTAGCCTAACACAGAGAATTTCACACCCATGCGCCTGCAAAAACAAGCTCAATTAAAATGCATTCATGCTAAAATATTAACATCTGACTTGCAGACTTCATGCTGCTCAATTAATTCACAGATAAACAATACACATGTTGTCAACAGTCAATGAAACAAGAAAACAAAGGAAACCAAGGATCATACCTAAAGAACATTTCTGATGTGATGATGTTCCTGTTTGCTGCAACTGATTACTTCCTTAGCATAATAACTACTCTGGCAAGTAGGAATCAAGTTCTTATGCGAGCACAGACACACATACACACACACACACACACACACACACACACACACACACACACACACACACACACACACACACACACACACACACACACACACACACACACACACACACACACACACACACACGCGCGCGCGCACAAAACCATGAATTATAACCACTTGAATGACAGTACACCTCACATATCAATTTGAGAACAAGTGAATTTGTAAATTCATGAATAACAACCTAGAAATGTATCTTAGCTCACTGCTGGCAGAAATATACTATGCAGTCCATTGCAACTCTTTCTACCTTTTCAACTTCTTAGCTTAAGAATCCGAGACATCCATCCATCCACAACCTCTTTTTCCCATTTTTGCACATGGGGTTGGAGTGTCACTTCAACAGTGACAATCATCTAGAGCCAAGGTTTACATAGCCAGGTGGCTAGCCATGCTATAGTTGTTCTTCCACACCACATACTCACACACACACTCATATCTATGGCCAATTTAGAGTGTCCAATCCACCTATTGCATGTCTTTGTAATGTGGGAGGAAACTATTGCACCTAGGGAAAGCTCATGCAAACACAGGGAGGACAGAGGCAAAGATCCAAATAATTAAATAATAGTGTATAATTAAGCATAAAATCTCATATGCACACATGTGTAGATGTGTACATGCATGTCTACCCCAATTGTGTAATGTGTTTTCTCTAACTGTACTTGCAAAATCAACATCAAAAAGAGCATGTTTTGCAAGCATTTGCTACTCTGCTTTACCATAGGAAATCTCTTTCATTGACTCAAATGTAAGCCAATCAAAGAGAAGATAAACTGGAACAAAACAGTGTTGGTGTTGTTAAGTGGATCCAGGTATTTGAGTTGGTAGAGTTGTTGCATGACAGTTTTTTTTTTTCTTTTTAGTGATTATATGGACATTTTTTAATGCCTATGGGGCCCTCCTGCCACCACTTGACCCTAGGCAGCTGCCTAGATTTCCTTGTGCTATATCAGCCCTGGCCCAGAGGGCAGAATCTATATAACATAAGCTTGATGAGAAACCCAGAGCCTTATAGTGCTCTGGAGGAAAACACATGTACATGTGTTTGAACCCTGCTAATGGAACTTTTTCTGAAATCTTTCCTTACAATTAAGATATATGCTTATATAAGGTAAGTGCTGCTTCTTATAAATCCATTTCTTTGCACAATGATAGCTTTTTTGACTGCCCTTTAACCTGATTCCTATATGGGCTGTCTGTTTATCAGAATTTTTGAATATGCTGACCAAAAGTGCATTAATGGGCACATTGTAAGTGTGATGTCTGTCAACATTTATTTTAAATGGGTTGGCCAAAAGTTATATTAATGGGCACATTGTAAGTACACTGAATGTAGTAGCCTACATGATTTTTCAGCTAAATGGTAGACATACTCCTGAACTCATATTCAGAGTACTGTGATTGCATGCCTTCCACTTAAGTCATTAGCTACAAACTTTGTAACACTGCTGCTGTGATAGTCATGTGCTCTTGTTCCATTGCACTTCTGTGCTTGTTTTGAGAGGAATATGTGCTCAGTGCACATACATGCCTGACATTTATTAAAGATTTTGGATAAAGACATTTAACTGTCAGGAACACTTAAGTCATTAGCTACAAACTTTATAAAACTGCTGTTGTGATAGTCATGTGCTCTTGTTCCATTGCATTTCTGTGCATGGAGTGTGACCACCTCATCCCTTACACAGACGATGGACAAAGTCTCTATGTCTTCTGATACCTAGGAAACACAAATATATCAGAGAGGACAGGTTGACGGGGACACAATAGGTCAGGGATGTTTGCTGGACCCAGTAGACAGAAGTCATAATCTGCCCCAGAGCACATGGGCAGGGAGCTCCACACAGGGAGGTCAGCAATGCTGCTCACTGGAGATATGGTTACAGTCATCCCTCTGACTTTCATGTGTCAGTGACTGCAACACAATGGCGGTATAATGCCATACTGCAACTCCAGACCAGTACCACAACAGCTATGGCAGACATAGTTACGGAGATCCAGGGTGAGGATGCTGACCTATGAAAGGAAATGTTCTATACATATGATTCCTTGGATAAACTCAGTCATACACTAAATCATCCAATGTCTTCTCTTGGTCATCTGGCAGGGGTGAAAGAGTGATCCCCGAACGCTGTCATCTGCTACATTCACAGATGTTAGCCATTAGCCAATATGGCTGTGCACATGCAAGATCCCATTCCCACAGTACTAGCACTTCCACAGCAACATCTATTGTGGAGGTGTCTACACACAGGAGAGGATTCCTCTGTGGTAAAGGTCATCAACATATGGGCAAATTTTCTAGCAGACATTGGTTGAGGTCACATAGCACTCCAAAATCTGCCAGGGACACAGTAGACACGATGACCCATCTCCCATGGGCAAGGACATCCATAAAAAGTTGAACTCTCTACCACGCATGCCCAGGACCGGTCCACAGGGCTGGACTATGTGCTGCGGCTGTGTCCCTGCAGAAACACACACACACACACACACATACACACACACACACACACACACACACACACACACACACACACACACACACACACACACACACACACACACACACACACACACACACACACACACACACACACACACACACACACACACACACACACACACACACACACACACACACACACACACACACACACACTTATCTGCTGACCCCGGCAGTTCTCGACATTAAACCACTCCCCATATTTATTTTTATTCACCTCAGCACGCACACACTTCCCTGAGAAAAGAATCGCATTCCTGTACTCCTTTCTCCACCAGTGCAAATGAAAGTAACTGTGCCCTGTCCTTTGTACATTGTTACTTGGGTCAAATATTTTCGAGGCACAGTGTGGCCAGCCTATCCAGGGTTAAGCACAACCTGGTGTTTTCCATGCATTATTTTTACTGTAGTATTTCTGCTTAACTCTCACATAGTTACAATGTAAAGCTATGTGCAATCTGTTCCTCTCTTTGCTATTGCCACCTCCATATGGGATGATCATTACCTTCTTCTGGCTCCTGCTCTGACTCCTTATCTGTCTCAACATCCACTGAGTGCTGAGCTAAGAAGTATAAGACATGCAAGAGACCACCCTGCTATAACCGCTTCCCAAGCATAATATTTTATAACATTACACTCACAGTCAGTATTTTGGCAAATGTGTCAGGGTCATATTGCAGGGCACCATTAGATGAATCCACGCATGTGTCTTCTGTAGCTGAGATGTATGCTCTATAATGTTTCTGATTTGGGATAGTACATGTTTGTACCCCTGATCTATTTGATTGTGTGAATTTCTGATGTGTGTCATAAGTCAGGGTTCCAGGGTATATACTGCATCACAAACAAGATACCCCTATGGGAAGACACTCCTCAGAAACCTTTGATACAGTTCACAAGTGTGCCATATGTGGGAGTCATGAAAACTATCTGGGTAGCTTGCACACACTTTACAGATGATAAGTTGCACATTGCAGATCACATGACAGTTCATGGAGTGATACCTTCTTTGGCTCACATACCTTCTTCCTAGATCACCAGGTGGGGTTTTTATTTCAATGTGAGTCCCCAATAGGTCGATAAAAAGTACCTGTAACAAATGTATGTTAAGACACACATACCTTTGTATCCACTTGGATAAGTACTCCACAACTCCCATAGGGCTGCAGACAAGGATGACACCTATCCATGATTCGTTGCATGGTGTCACTGTCAACATGGGATTGGTCCACTATGTTGGTGTCGTGGAGGGAATGAAATATTAAATGCAGTCAGAAGACCCAGCATCTCCATGAGTGAAGTTGTACACTATCGGGCAAAGAAGCTGTAATGACAGCCTCCTGCAGATAGACATTTACTATGGGTGAGGTAACCTCTAAAATAATCGCATAGTTTCTGTCATAACACAGTCAATAGGTGAGTTCAAGTGCAAAGCAGATACAGCTTTGAGTAAATTTAAACATTTTTGAATCAGTCCAACATCTTGTTTTGGATCATTAAAATACTTGCACTTCATTGTGCAGTCATTAGCATATAGCATGACTAACTATATTATTTGACCTAGAGACATTGTGTATCTGTTTTCTGATCTGACCACACCCTGTCGTGGCTGCCTTTCAAGCATATTTGATTAGTGTGATGTGGCAATGTCTTCTGAATCTGGTCATTTGTCTTTATTTTTATTCTCTTTGCAAAACTGCATTATTTCTCCATAGTTATTTTCTAGCCTGAGACTAACATTGGTCATTCATGATCAGTGCTCTAGCCTAGTTAACAATTTCAACTAGAATAAATAACATATGGATGCAGAAAATGTCAGAGATGATAAGGACAGCTAAAATAGTGAAGATACACTCACAGTCGTCATAATATTCTTGATACATTTTTTAAACTGGCAGTATAGTACACATGCCCTGTCATGGATTAACAAAATATGGCATATTGAGAATTGGATTATTAGGGTTCATCTGTCTGTGCAGCTGTACAAATCAATGCCAATGGCTCAGCAGATAGCACACTTGCCTTTGGTGCTGGAAGACCAGAAGGTCGTGGGTTCTATTTCCACTCCACTTGATTGGATTGCAGACAGTGCAGCATTAATGTCATACTACTTTCCTGAGTGTGTTGTCCTACTGATGAGATGTTAAACTTGGGTTTCCATCTGGTTCACTTGGTGGTAGTTCAGGTCGATGTAAAGGATCCTATGGCACCTTTCTGAAAGAGTATATATTTTTTATTTGTGTAACCCATATATAACTACACTATTTTACAATTTCAGTATAGTCACATGGCATTTACAGTATTTATAATATTTACACTATTTCTAATAGGTTCATAAGTTCATAGGTGTATACTAAGCTAACAAACACTAGGGCCCTTATCAGCTAGCCATGCAACCCAAATGAGACACACAAATTTGATTTATATAGGTAGTGATTTACTGACTACCTCTGTCGATCATAGACATAGGAGCCAGACCAGGGGCGAATTCCTGATTTTCCATCCATTGGTCCAAATTACACTTAAAAAAGGATAGGGAAGAACTCTGCTTCACATGGATGGGAAGGCTGTTCCAGAGAATGGGAATTACCTGAGAAGCATATCTATCTCTCTTCAACATGTTCTATTTATGTTGCAAGCGAAATGTAGATCTTTTAATCTAGCAGCTCTGATGCTGTTTGTTTTGCAGATGTACAAAAGATTCATCAAAACAGAGTCCAGGGATGCCCTATACGCCAGGCAAAGATCACCTCTCAGAAGTCTGTATGATACCGAGTAAAGAGACAGGGCTTTGAAGTGATCAGCACAGGACATTGTGTTTATTCCCTGTATTTGTTTTGTAAGGAAGCTTTATGGACATTCCAGTTATTGCATGTGTCTGCCCAGTTACATACAAAAGGGGGCACTATACACTATGATGGGTCTGATGAGGGCTGAGTACAGTGTTGTGGTGATCTCTCTGGATCTAGATGTCATGCCCTTTCTTATAAGTTCAGAAAAATAGAAGGATTTTTTTACAACCTTCGACATGTGCTGGTCAAAGGCTAGGTTACATGAATTCCCAGATCTCTGACTACTGAATCAACTTTTAAGGGCATTTTATGGATGTACAGTGATATAACTCCTTCTCAATCTACCAAAATACAAAACTTAATTTATCATTGCTCTCTTACCATTTTTTCCACAACAAAATTCTTATCCTTTGCAAAAGGTTCGCATGAGACAATCTTTTCTTAATGAAAGACTTGTGTTAATCTTTCATTCCAGATTTTCCATATCACCTACAAGATTGTTTTATCAATTCTTTCCCTCATACCATCATATTATTTCCCATAATAGCTATACAAAATCATATTCGTGTTCACATCTTCTTATAAGAATCTTTTCTTTTTCATCCTAAAAAACATGTTCTGCTATTTGATTTGATTACAATATATCCACAGCCTATCACACATTCTCTTATATAACATATTCCCTTTTACAGGTAATATGTTAATCGATATTCTTCATAAAAAATCTTGACTCACCAAAATCTTGATCTTCTTTCCCTTATAACCACAACTAACTCACTTCCTAATTTTTCCTAAGGGTTAATATAATAAAAATTAAACATCACTTTATGATACCATTCTTTCTTATATTTTTTCAAATACCTTGTATTTTTTTCATAGTATTTTTTCTGGCATTGTTTAACTTCTTGATTCATAACCCCCCACCTTTTTCCTATGTTCACTGTACCCTAAAACACTACAAACATAACTTCCAATTTTTTTGCAAGAAAGACATTTTTTTATTTCTATATTTCAACTTCCAGTATAAGTACAAAGATGCATAATAAGTGCATTAATCCTAACCCCATTTTTTATTTTTCCAGGTACAGAATCTCCCTTTATTACTAGGCTCAGTCTTAATCACCATGTGACACGAAACATCAGCTGCATTATTTCTGTTTCTTTTTCACTTGAACACATATACAGGTTCATAGGTTTTTGCTAGGCTAATGACCACAAGGGCCTTGTTAAGCCTAGCCATGTATCCCCAAATCTCTGACAAGTTCTGATACCCTTGATAAGTGTAAGCATGGGCATGGGAGATGAACAATTTACAGGTTACCTGTGTCCATTAGAGACATAAGTGCCAAACGAGGGATGACTTTCCAGTTTCCCATCCAATTGTCCAAGTTACACTTGAATTGGGTTAGGGAGGAACTCTGCTTCACATGGATGGAGAGCCTGTTCCATAGACGGAGTAGTCTCTGGGATACTTACCTATCTCTCCAGCAGGTCCTATTTATATTACAGGCAAGGTTTAAGTCTTAAGAGCAGGTAATTCTGTTATTGTTTGTTTTGTGGATATGCAGGAGGTCCATCCAAGTGGGGTCTGACAATGCCCTGCATGCCAGGCATAGATCTCCCCTCAAAAGCCTGTAGGAGACAGAATACAGGGATAGGGCCTTGAGGTGGTCTGCATAGAACATTTTACTTACACCCTGTATTCTTTTAGCGAGGAACCTCTGTGGACATTCCATTTGTTGGATATGCCTTGTTAGGTACATACCAAAGGGGGAACTGTATTCCAGTGATAGGTCTGATGAAGGCCAAATACAGTGGAACAATGACTTCCTTGGACTTAGATGCCATACCTTTGCTTATAAGTTGCACAACATAGAATGTTTTCCTTAACACTGTAGACATTTGATGATCAAAGGCTAGATTACTATCTATGTGTGTCCCTAAGTCCCTGACTTGACTGGACTGACTGGAGAACATTTGTGTCAGTGTGAGATTCAATCACAGCTCCTAATTTTCAATCATCTGCAAATTTAGTCAGCCAGAGACCACTGACACTGGCCTTGACTTCTGAGAAGTAAATGCCAAAAAGGAGTGGTCCAAGGACTGATCCCTGAGGAACTCCACTTGTGAATGGCCTCTTTGTAGAGGTGGACTCCCCAATTCTAATTTTCTGGGTCCTGTCTGTGAGCGAGTTGGCTATCCACCGGGTGATATATGGGTTTGTACGTAACCTGTTGAGTTTGTCAATAATGCCTGAGTGGGGTATTGTGTCAAATGCCTTGGCCACGTCAAGGTAGGCAGTGTGAATGTTTTACCCTCATCCATTGCTTTTGTGACCTTCTCAAAGAAGTCCACCAGGTTGAGTAGGGATGATCTGCCCTTGATAAAGCCAAACTGGGTTTGGTCCAGTGTCTGGAGGTTTACTATATCTCTATTGATCATCTCCATGATAATTCTTTCCATGGTTTTACATATAAGACTAGTGAGACTTATGGGTCTGTAGTTTTCAGGGTCTTTGTGCAGAGGGATGACTGTTGCCTTTCTCCATTCATAAGGCACAAAGCCTGTTTGGAAGCTACAGTTAAATAGTAATTCCAGAGGCCTTGATTGGTCATGTTTCATGGTATTTAGAAGGCATCCTGGGATATTGTCTGGACCCATTGATGCAGTGTTCTTGGTCTTAGAGAGAGTATTATGGACCTGTTCCCTAGTGATAGTAGGGGGAGTTATATTTGTTGATATTTCCTGAGGGAAGGTTGATATATACACTTCCTATATAACATAACCTACCTAAAATAATGGAATTAATCAAATACACTTCCTTTTTAAATGATAACCTAAATGTTTTCCAGAAAACACTTATTCCTTTTATTTTTTTTCTGTCACAGCCTCCCACAGTTTCTTCACTCTTTCACTTTTTAAGCTTGAACAAACACTATACTAAATTATTCATTTTTTATCAGAAAAGAAAATATCTTCAGTTTTAGCTGCATTACCTTAACCCTTACTTTTTTCTTTATTCAGCTGTAATCCCACTTTGTTTAAAGTGTCATTCAGTAATTGTTTTCATCCAATTAGCATTTCTTGCAATAACTATAACATCATCAGTATAAGATAAAAGATTAGGAATCTCAACACAATTACATAATCTATATGCCCTCACCCAATATACCACTCATAACACAAGCAGCAACATTCATCACTAAAGGAAATAATACACTGCTGATAGTGTAGCCCTGTCTTAGACCTCTCTTCACACAAATCCACTCTGTAAACCATCCATTAACCATTACTCTAACCCAGTCATTATTATATGATGTCTTGAATAAGTTCATTTTCCTTTAAGCCCATATTTAAGCAAAATTTCCTATAAAAAATTATGACTCACATAATCAAAAGCTTTGCTTATGTCTCCTATAATTAACTTGGCACCACTCCCTCCATGTGATATGTCATCTACTGCCACCTTTACCACAATTAATAATTTATGCCTTCTTCTACCCTTCAATCCATTCATATTATGTAACATTATTTATGTATAATCTTCTCTAACCTCATTTGTAATATTTTCATTAATATTGTATAGCCTGTATTGTTCAATGTAATCAACCTCCAGTTTTTATACTATTTTTTCTCCTTTTTCCATATAAACCTTCTACTACCTTCACATATATTACATTCCTACGCCCCATTCTCAAAACATTCATATAATATTTCATCCAAAAGCTTTCTCTGTTATTCATAAAATTTTGTATATACTTCATAACCTATAAGATCCTTCCCTAGTGATGATCCCTCTTTTAAAACCTTACACCCTCCCCTAACAAATCACTGTCTTTTATTTATTTATCCTTTCTTGACAGGGTTAGTCTCACTAGGCTAGTAGCCTCTTTTCAGGGGAGATCTGAGATGGTATTTCTACTACTAGGGGAAATTTGGCCTTGTTATTGGGGAAACTCTCCTACTCGTTTGAGCTGATACATGGTATCCTACAAATGCAAGGAAGCGGCCTTCTGGAAACAGAAGCATGAAGGAGGAGAGAACATCTATGGAAGGTTTGCAGGTGGAAAATGAGCATTTGGAAAAAATGTTTTATATGGAACTTCAGAATGTAAACAAAGATTCCTGTGTCACTTAGCTCTTTGCGGAAAGAAATAATTGAGTTTGTGGAAATGGTGCAAATAACAGGACTGACATCAGGAAAGTTTGCAGATAATGTTCCGTTAACACTATTTGAGCAGGATGATTCGGGTGACAGTTCTGCTGTTTCATAGAGTGAAACGGCAGACAATTTCTTTTTAGGAAATGCAGAGGACATGGAATAGGAAACAGTTGAATTGGCAGCAGAGAATACAGACACTTTTTTCAGTAGTGACAGACAGAGAAAAGCATCAACAATATGATATGTGGTCTGCTTTTGTGGCAGTAGATAATAGAGTAACTAAAACATATGTAGTGGTTAGAGAAGGCAAGAAAGGGGAGCAGAAAACAACTGTAAGTAAAACTACTTTTAAAAAGAAGAGAAGACACACAAAATCACATTATAATAAACAAATATTATGTGTGGGACAGTTTGGTTAACTGTTGTGGGTTTTAAAGCTTGAGAATTTGATCTTTTATACATATTGAGACAGAGGCCTTTTCAGACTTACAATTTGAAACTGCTGGGCTGATGATAAAATTTCTGGGACTGTGTAACAAAAAGAAGGTCATTAATCCGCGCAACAATTATTTGTTTTCTGGTAGTTACTTAAATGTTTAAAAAATTTCACTTTGCAGTTCAGAACTGATGAACTGGAAGAAGACCATGTTAAAAGTACATGCAAGGGCTGTGTGAAACTATTGATAACACTGTGAAAGTTAGAGATGAAAGAAATTTATGAAATAGAGTGTGGAGGCTGAAATTATTTTGAAATGTGAAAACAACATGGTGAGACACTTGCCAAGTGTTATTTTGTGGTTCGTCATAGAGGGACATTAAGATATGCTGGTCAGCCTAAATCATGTTTATTTTGTAGGGACATTTCTCATTTAACTAATTATTGGTGACAAAATACAATGTAACCAGTATGGGGGAAAACAGCATTCTGCAAGAAGTGTGTGTCTGAATGCAGGTTGTGTGAAAAAAGGGACACAGTTAGATGAATTGCCAAGAACAAACAGTTAATAATGAAAAATAAGGAAAAATGGACGAATACATACATGAGGAAGGAAAACAAGAGGGTGGGGGTAAGGGTGAACTTGTTGAGGAAGCTGTAGAAGAAGAAAAAATATGGGGGTGAAAAATGAGGCGAGAGAGAGACAGAATGCATGCAGGAAGAGACATCAGGAGAAGGGACTAATACTAATAATTTTTTGAAGTTCTAGTCAGTGGAAAATCTGATTCTGAGGATCAAGGATTATTTTTTACATAAATCTAGGAAAACTGTTTAATTTGGGAAACAGCAGAAATAAGAAAACAAAATTGCAAAAGTATGCCCCCTCAATTTAAAAAGAAAAAAGCAACAATTGTAGAGTGCTTTCAATAAATGTGAACAACATTATTCAGACTGTAAAAAGGATAGGAGTACTTGAATGGTGAGATAAATGTGATGTAAGATTCTTGACTTCTGAAGAAAGACTGCAAAGAGAAAAAATGTGGGGTGGAAATATAATATGGAACTTGGGATATGAACTTTGTTCTGAAGTGGCTGTGTTATGTAACGAATCCGTGAAAATACTAGATGTAATGTTGCTGAGGATGGGAAGGTTAACTGTTGTGGATATGAGGTGGGTAGAACATGTTTATGGAATTATAACATGACATGCTTATATAACTAGCAAGGAAAGAGAGAATCTGTTTAAATAAATATTAGATCATGTGGTGGTTAACAAGAAAATTATAATTGCAGGGGGCTTTAACTGTTATTTAAAAGGAAAATGTAAAAATAAATGGAAATATGTTTAAAAAATATAGGAAGAGATAAAATGTGGTACATTAGCTGTGTGGAATAAAAGTCAATAGACTTATAAAAGGGAGTAGTTGGATCTGAAATTGATTATTTTGTATTATTCAAAGGCCTTGGGGGTATAGATGATGATACACTTGTGACAGGTTTTTCGGGCTGTTTAGTAATATGAATGGAGGTGATGGAAGAAAGAGAGTATATTAAATCGAAAAGTAATAAAAAGAACAAATGAGGAATTATGGGATGAAACTGGAAAGTGGGAAGTTTGGCATTTATAGAAGGATCATATGACCATGAAGGACTTCTATAAAATTGGTCTGAAAGGTGGATTGAATGTTAAAAAAGTATAAAAAAGTGTCTTTTTCAATGCCAGCATGATGTAAGAAAGTTAGAGAAAGTGAAACATGGGAAATGTATAGATATGTACCGGAAAATATAGAGAACAATAAAAAGAGTATCATGATATGGAAAAATAAACATATATAAAAGTAATGAAGAGAAAATTAAGGCATTACAGTTTAGGCAGACATAGTATTTAGAAGGGAGAAGGTAAGTTTTATTTGCATATTTGGGTAAAATAGTAAATGAGGATAAAAAATGAAAAAAAACTCTTGCAAAAGAGAGTAAAATCCAATGAGTGGAGGAGCTCCCTGGATAGCCTCAGTAAGAAGCTGCGATCCCTGATAAAATCCTCCAAAGCTAGTTACGAAAACAAAATCACCACTGATTCTAAAGACAACCACAAAGCATTCTATAGCTATGTTAAGAATCTCAATGGCAACACTCAGATCTGCTTTGAGTTACAGCACAATGGCACTAAATATACAGACCCAACTGATATTGCCAACATCCTGGCAGAAAGGTTCAGTGCTAACTTCACCCCTCTCTCACCCCCTAAAGAGCCGATCTCTATACCGGAAGAATGCAAAGTTCCTGTAATCATGGCTGCACAGGTAAAAACCACACTCTCCAAAGACAAGAACACAGCATCCATAGGATCAGACAACATCCCAGGCTGCATTCTACACGAACTACAGAACGAATTGGCACCCCACCTAAGTACCATGTTCAATCATAGCCTCACCTCAGGCTTTTTGCCTGCTGAATGGCGCACAGCAATGGTTACCCCACTCCACAAGTGGGGAGCCACCACGGACCCCGGGAACTACTGCCCCATTAGCCTGATGAGCCTGGTCTGCAAGGCCATGGAACGTATCATCATGGAACTTATAAACAAAGATATTGATAATCTCCAAACTCTGGATTCCACCCAGTTTGGCTTTGAAGCAGTCACCAAAGCCATAGACAAGGGTAAGGTGGTTCACACAGCCTATCTAGATCTTGCCAAGGCTTTTGACACCATCCCCCACTCAGGAATTATAGATAAACTCACTAAACTAGGTATAAATCCCTATGTCACAAGATAGGTTGCCAACTGGCTCACTGACAGAACCCACACTGTGAAAGTAGCAGAATCCAAATCCGTCTTCAGACCAGTGACAAGTGGAGTACCACAGGGTTCAGTCCTGGGTCCTCTCCTGTTTGGTATCTACTTCTCTGAAGTACAGGCTAACACAGAAGGTCTTTGGCTAATGAAGTTTGCAGATGACTGCAAACTAGGAGCCATAATCAAAACTCCTAACGATGTAGACATCCTACAAAAGGGCCTCACTGAGACAGATGCCTGGTGTCAAAGCCATGGCCTCAAGCTCAATGCCAAAAAGTACATTGTCATCCCCTTTGGTAAAAACTCTGTACCCATGAACTACAACATAGGCGGTAGTATATTTAACACTGAAAGTGTGATAAGAGACCTTGGGACACAGGTGGACAGTAGTCTCTCCTTTGATAATCACATTGCCACAGTAGTCAGGAAATCCTTCTACGTGGCACACCTCATCACAAAAGTTTTCTCATCCAGAAAAAAGAAGTCATTGTTCCCCTCTACTCATCACTCATTAGACCCATTACAGAGTACAATGCCCCTTTTGGTATGTACCTCACAAGACATCTACAACAACTGGAAAGGTCGCAGAAATACCTCACAAAGAAGATTACCGGTCTCAAACAGATACCCTACACAGACCGTCTCAAAAACTCCAGCTTTTCTCTGTCACATATCGCCTACTCAGAGGTGATCTCTGCCTAACATACAAAGCTATGTCAAACCCAGAGCTGTTGGGCATGCTCCACTTAAAGAAATCCCAATCCCTCCGAGCTACATGCTCTAGGGACCTAAACCTTGTCACCACATTAAACAGAACATGCCGGAGGGATAGATTCCTGTCCCAGAGACTTCCCATACTCTGGAATAAACTACCTATCTATATCAAACAAAGCTCCTCATTAGCACTCTTCAAGAAAAATCTTGATGATTGGATGGGAAATAGGAAATTCACTCCGGGGATCACCTCTGTGGCTCTGCTCGACAGTGGCACAGGAAAATAATTTTCTCGGGTGGCAAAAGCCAGGGTACCTTTTTGGCTGGGCTTGTATAGGCCCCAGGGCCGATAGCTTAGTACCTACTTATGAACACAGTTAGCTGGAACAGCGTACAACTGATAACCAAAGTCAAGCAACGACAATCTGTTCCAAATAGACTCGTGAAACACCAGCACTTCGTAGATCCAAATAAAAACGAATTTTATTGACACACACAATATATCCAGTTGAGCGCTTTCATCATATAAAGACTTCATCAGAACTATCTTATAATCAAACTATACTCCTTTTAAACAGAGTTGGACATCACATGACATTCCTCCTATTAATTTTTAAAGTGCTAGTGCCTGTTGTTAGTTCCTTCTTTTCAATATAAAACATATATAAAAGCCACAAATTACATTAAAATACAATTAGTAATGTTTGTCAAAAAAAAAAATAAATAAATAAATAAATAAATAAAAAAGAAAATTAGTGATAAGGAAGTCATGTGGCAAATAAAATTGAATGCTTCTACTTATCCTGGATTAAATGAGCAGATATCAATTAAGCCCATTTTAGATGGTGTGTAGGTGGAAGTTCAACCTGTAAATGAATTAATTATTTTTAATGCATCAACTAAATTTCAGTGTCTATTTTTAATATTTATGACAAGTTTATGTACTATTAATTTGCATCAGATGTTGCACAAATTGACAAACATTACTAATTGTATTTTAATGTAATTCATGGCTTTTATAGATATATATATATATATATATATATATATATATGTTTTATATTGAAAAGAAGGAACTAACAACAGGCACTATCACTTTAAAAATTAATAGGAGGAATGTCATGTGATGTCCAACTCTGTTTAAAAGGAGTGTAGTTTGATTATAAGATAGTTCTGATGAAGTCTTTATATGATGAAAGCGCTCAACTGGATATATTGTGTGTGTCAATAAAATTCGTTTTTATTTGGATCTACGAAGTGCTGGTGTTTCACGAGTCTATTTGGAACAGATTGTCGTTGCTTGACTTTGGTTACCTACCTATGAACCTATGAACCTATGAGAGGTAAAAAGAACACAAGAGCAAATTATTGTATTGTGGTACAGCATATGGAAAATATGTATAAGAGTAAAAAGAAGGAAAGTAAGAGAAAATTTAAGGTAAAAAAAATTCCAGAATGAGTTAAACAAAAATTTGAAAAATAAATTAGTATTAGTGAATTAAATTAAGTACTTAGGAACTAAATGTTGATTCCATATCAGGCCTAGATGATATAGGGTATGGAATGTACAAGAAATTAAAAGATAAGAAAAGAGAGTATTTTGCAAATGCACTGAATGAATTGTTGAAAGAAGAGTTTTTTTATGAAGGTTTTGTAGCGGGATGTTAAACTTTATATAAAAGAATGGAATAAAATCATTGCAAACTCATCACATTAAATAAAACAAATTATAATTTTTATGAGAATAATACAAAGGAAAATTGAAGGAAGGATTGGTGATTTTTGTGAGTGATATGGAAGAAAGTATATATGGTATGAAAGGGAAGGGATGTCAAGAATTGTTACTGATTGTGAGAGAATTTGTGGATGATATTACAAGTAAAAGAAGGATGTGAAAAATAAGGTATGTGATATTAGAAGGACATGATGCTTTGTGGGCTGTTATGGAGAAGTATGGGATAAATGATAGAGTTAGGAGAGTATCTATACCAGCATATGAAAATAATAAGAGAGAGTGTTAGTGAATAAGTGGCTGAGTAAAGAAATATGCATAAAGTGTGGAATATAAAAGATGTCATATGAGTGTAATATTGTTTGCATTGGTAATGAATGCAATAGTGAGTGAAGTAGCTTATAAAATGAAAAATGATTCATATGTGATGTAAAAGGAGGTGGTGATTCCAGTAATTTTGACATATGCAGATAATATAGTGAGGAGAGATAAAACACTAATTAATCAGTAGGGTGCAAGTAACCTTGGTGGGGCTTTAGCAATCAGAACCAACAAGGACATTAATCGTATAGCATCAGACTATATGGTGGGTTGCTTCTTAGACCATTATTTTCAGGTATTAGCAGGAGAAATGAGTTATGATAAAATATACTGATTCTTGAAAACTAGATAACATAACTATGTTGATAAAAGATGCCGAAGTTCTCTAAGATGGTCTACAAAAATTACACACATGATGTAATAGAAATAATATCAGCTTCATTATTAGTACATAAGGCATCATGAGACTTGACAAGAAAAGAAGGACACACATTACTATTACTGTTATAAAACAAATGTCAAGTCTTATAAAGTACACAGTCATCAGAGACCTATTGATAATAGCAGACATAAATGTAAGTATTAAGTACTTTCTTTAGCTCATCTAATTTTTAAGGGTATTTGTCACGGTCCTAATAAAAACTACACAGACACCCACAGACGTTTGATGACCTTTATTGTAATGAAATGGAATAATAAACATAAAACTTTATTGGGGCACACAAAATCAACTCTTTGCAACAAATAAAATGACCAATATAAGAGCAGCATACCCGCTCACCCTTGGATAAGCAGCATCCCTCAGTTGCTCACTTAGCATTATAATCATAAAGGCAGTGTCCCCACTCACCTTAATAACACCAATTACAACTTTCCAGTCCAAGTCATCCACCATCAAATCACCACCTCAAATTTCAAATATCCTACATAGGGGGAACAGAAGAAGGTCAAGCCTGACCCTCTTCTCCACCTACCAGCCCTAAAAGGGCTGTTCCCCCTCAAACTGTACCCCTTTTCATTAAATCCTCCACCATCAAGACCAGGTTAAGATTAAATAAACCAAGTCCAAATTCACTGAGATGAACTCCATCCAACCTATACCATACTGGATCCTTGCTCTCAAACTCCACATGCCATATAGTATGCACCCCAATTTCATTCAAAAATTTAAACAATGTAAAATTGACATACTTACGAGCCCTCTCCACCACCGCAAAATTCTGGGCCTCCCTCCACATCAACCTGGGGATGATCTCAGACCAAATCAAAACCACTGATGGATACACCCTTCTCACTGCTAACACATCCTCACAAATGTGATAAACCAACTGCCTTTTTGTAATTCTGCCTAAATCATTCCCCCCCTAAATGGATCAACAAAATCTGCGACAACCCCCACTGACTCCATAACCCAGTGAATTCCTGCCAAAATCTGCTCCACATTAGCCCTCTAACTCCATGCCAGATGACCTGCAATCCAAAATGGTCCAGACCCAAATTCATTCCGTTACATCTAACTGTCGCATGCCTAGCTGCCCAGTATACGAAAGAGTAACCAAGATGATGATCCTTCTGCTACCTAAAAAAATAAAAAAAAAAACTTTTAAAACAAAGCCTCTCACAAAGCTAGTTAATATAAGTCAAAAAGCTATTGGAATACCACCTTTCCACCCTCTTGATAACTTCTATTGAACTTCCTTCCTTCAATAAATCTGAAGCCCTGCCCATCTTGAAGGAACGAGAAGAGAACGTATCCCCCCTCTAAACCCACACTACAGAGAGTCCTTCTCATAATCAAGTTCAATTGCTCACCTGTCAAGCCTTTACCACCTACTGACCTAAAAACTAACCCTTGACATCTACCTCTTTGAACCACCTGCAATCTCTTACCCTCACACCACAGGACATCTCCAACTTGCCTCAACCTCCTAGAAAACTATCAGGGACCCAAGCCCTTCCTGCTCCTTCTTGGAGGACTGCAACCTAATATGTACTGCCCTATGTAATATCAACACATCCTCCCCATACCAACAAGCCCAACAGCTCTGACACATGAAATGGCCTGCAATACATCCACAAGCTAATCGTACACCACACCGCATACTCCTCCGGAGATACACACACTTTACCTAAACCCCTTAGCAACAATCTTAAAATCCCCTTTGTCACCGGCCATCTCCTATCTATACCCCCACCTTCAGCTCTGCCCCAACATTTCAATACCCAACTCACCAGCCATGACCTAGTCCAATCCCGTAATCTGACCAATCTAGCAAAAGCAACAATAGCTGCCAGTGCCACCCTAACTGTTCACACTGCCTTACCCTGCTCCCTTAACATGGCTAAATAATGCAACAACAATACCTCTGACCATTCACACTCTTCATCCGGTAACTGCCTCAGAAACTCATCAAAGTCACACAGTGCCCTACTGTAGGCTCTTCTCGTTGACACCGCCCATGACTATTGCACCAACCTGCCAATTACTATTGACCAATCTGCCAGATGTCCTCTAGAATGACTGACAGATGCAATGCCACTGTTGAGGCCACCTGTCGGAACCTACAAAACTGAAAACAAGACAAGCTATCAGCTATCTCATTCTTAACCCCAGGCACATGCAATCCTGTAAAGGAAAAGTTAATCATTAAACTTTGTAACACCAGTTTCCTAAGAACAAATAACAAATGAGGGGATTTAGCGATCTTAATCTATAACATCCTCACCACTGCAGTATTATCTGAATGGAAAACCCCCGCTCATCCCTTTCAAATGATCCTGCCATACTACAGAAGCCACCCAAATTGGCATCAACTCCAAAAAGGCAACATCCCATTTCCACTCTGATGACCAATGCTCCGACAGAAAACCATTGACCTGCAAAGTAAGCTCCCATGTCCAGCACCCCAGCTGCATCAGTAAACAACTGCAGTTCTCCTTGCTCTACCCAATCCAACTGCCAGAATGAAATCCCATTAAACTGTTATAAAAATTTCGTCCACAATTCTAAATCCTCTCACACGAGCTTACTGACATGTACTCTGTGGTGCTTACCCTTCACTCCTTTCAAAAGAAATGCCACAGATCGGCAAAAAGTTCCCCCCGGATGCACTGCCCTGCAGGCAAAATTCATCAAACCCAACAATCCCATAACCTCCCTCACCTGAACCTTAAGCTTGGCCTTTGCCCAGCAGATTTCTCCTGTAGCCGAGCCATCTTGTCCTGCGGTAAACAAAACAACCCTTGCCCTGCATCTACTGTCAAGCCCAGAAAGTCCAACACCTTTTCAGAGCCCTCCAAATTATGCTTAGCCAATGATACTCCGAAAGCCTCACCCATCCCCGCAAACTCTTTCATAGCTAACTATGCCCCATCTCTACCTTCTCCCACCAACAGGAAATCATCCAAATAATGAACTGCTTGATTCTCCCCCTTCTGCTGCCATATCCAATGCAGTGATGAACTAAACTTCTCAAAAGTAGAACACATCACTGCACAACCCATAGGCATGGCAGTGTCAAAATAGACGTTATCCCCCTCCATCATGCCCAGCAAAGGCCAATCCTCCTCTCACACTGGCAGTAAACAAAAAGCCGACTCTATATCAACTTTAACTAGCCAGGGATCCTCAAGACTCCTGATAATTCGGAATGCATCATCCAAAGATGAATACATTACCTTAACCTCTTCGCTGGGGATGAAGCCATTCCCTGACTTGCCCACAGGGTATGACAAATGATGAATTAAATGAAATTCACCCCACTTTTTCTTAGGAAAAAAGCCCAATGGTGATACTTTAAATTCAGTGAAAGGAGGGCAACGAAATGGGCCCAACCATCTCCCTGCCTGGCACTCCTTGTTGATCAACTCTTGCAAAATCTCCTTCCTCCCCCTGACAGACTTCAAATTTTTTCCCACCAAACCATCCCCCACCACAAGTGGACTTAATCGGAAAACCCCTTGAAAAACCTACAATTAATTCCCCAGCTACTACTGGCCATGGAGAGTACATCGGTAACTCCTTCAAAACCTGAACCTTAATAGGTGAATGGGTCACCCGGTCGCCCCCTATCTCCATGAAAGGACCTCCTTTGGCCCCAACAATTAGCCTGGCCATGCCCCCCTAGCAACACTAAGCAAGAAGCAGCCCAACCCCTTGAACCCAGCAAATAATGCCTGACCACCAAAGTGACCCCCACCCCTGCACAATGTGCAACTCCATGGGGACCCCTATGCATAGAACAAATGTTGGAAAATCTACAACCAACCCATAAACACTTTCCTGCATTGAAAGCCCAACATATCCCTGCACCTCCCTCAAATGGTTCCACCAATCTACTATCCCAACCCCCATTGCCCATCATGGTAGAGAGCCAAATATCTGGATGTATGACCTCCCAATGCATGAATTTGTCCACCGCCTTTCGCTTATGAAACTGTTGATCATATCTTAACCATGCATAACCAGGCCTTAACCTCTATGCTTCCTTTATAGTCAAAAAATAGGCCAAAAGAGGAAAGACCAGCAAAGTTCCTCTCTCCAAACACACCACCATGTAGTATATAAAACCTAAAACCCAATTATCCCATGACCTAGGCCGGAACCTTCCTACCATTTTGTGCCCAATGGTCACCAACGCTGCCAGAAGGTCCTTCCCATTAGTCATCTCCACTGCCTTCAAACGCTGAACCCCATCAGCATCAATCAATTCAAAAGCATCTATGAATTCCCCTTTCCAGATCTTCCTCTTCACTAACTGAGATATGTGAGGGGGTCAATAAAATTGGAGCCCCATCCTGCTATAGTGCCTGTGTCACCAACCAATCCCCTGGCCATGACCCAAAGTCAGACCCTACCTCATTTAAGTCAGGCCCCAACTCCTGAGCTAACAACGATAGAGTATTATCAAAATCCCCTCACAATCAGCTAAATCCTCTAAAGCCCTACTCACTTGCTCACCTTGGCCCCTCCTCCCCACTGACCCCCGGACTCACTCCCCGTAGATGCTCCTGCCTCCTCACTCTCCACCAGACCTGATAAATCATTACCTGCAGATGTTAAAGGGGCTGCTACCAGCGGCACCACCTTCGATGTAATATCCACCGTGGCCAACTGTCTGGCTGTCTTCACTCTCAGTGTCCAACCTGTAGGCCCAGTCTGCCCCTTTCCTTGAGTCTTCAGACCCTGCGTACTCATTAATGGAACTTCAGTAGAAATCTCCTTGAACAGGTCTTCAGCTTGTGCCACAATACTGGCCATCTCTGCCTCAATGCTTCTGCCATGATCTTCTCCCTAAAGAAAAGAAACAAAATATTAGATCTAACATAGATAAATTTGGATAACGGCTAACCCTATCCACAGCACAAATCCAAAACAGTAATTGCAAACTGCTCTTATACCCATTATTCCTTTCTCTTGTCCACCTATATTCTACAGTAACTGGCCCTGGAAAGACTTGAACCCTGAACCCATTCTACACTATCATCAGAAACCATACCTCTACACCATCACTTACAAAACACTAATGCAATGAACCAATACAGCTGCTTCAAAGCCATTCAGTCACTTACCTGGAATATAAACTAAAGGAACAGAACATTTTTATACCTACCAAGTATTGAACACAGGACCTTGTCAACTACAATATAGTGCATTAGCCCACTATGCCAACTAAGTTCTAAAATAGCACTACGGAATATTATGTTTTTTTCCCCTCCTTTTCCCCTTCCTCCCTTTTTCTTTCTTTTATTCATTCCCCTTACTTCCTACTTTGGAAGCCTCCTGAACCCAGGACCCCATCCACCAGAGTCACAGCACTTAACTGCTATGTCCTCACCTACAAGTATTTTCATTATAATGACATCAACATATCAGGATGCAATTTTACCTACTTCAGCATGTTTAATTTCTTAATGATCTGATGCAAAAAGACCAAACTCCAATGCAAAAATGTTGAAAGACAAAAAAAAAAGTCCAAACTCTTTGTTGAAATTAGCACTATATACAAGTCATTCAGCCAAATAATATAAATAGCCTTATCTGTGTGTGTCAGAGAACTTCAAACCTCCTGCTGTAACTTCCCCAATACGGAAGGTGTGATCTGATCCACCCCTAATAATATATTCCTACAGGTCACAGAAACTCAGAGACTGGACAAAAATTAGGTATAGATGTAACTGCTAGTGCCTCTCAACTGCAAACACAGCCACTCAATTGCAGCCTAACTCCAATATGTGATTTAATCGCAGTACTACTCAACCATGCACCGGACGTGCATGCACACCTTCATGGCCAGCCCAACGGCTCCTAACCACACCTGCCATGAGCACCAACAAGAAAAAAACAACCACACACAATGGAAAAGCCACCTAGCTATAGTTTAACCCAAACATCCTCATATTATACTATTTTACGTTTTATTTTTTCTTTTAATATAGTTGTGGTCTGCACATGTGCAGAAGCCATCAACGGCACCGTAAAAGCCTGCGAAGCACCACTACCACCAGGGAGTTCATGATCCCACCAAATGGGTAGCAAAGAAACCAAACCAATTGTACCACATTTGGTAATCCAAACACCAACCAACAAAAACCCCAAGGCAGTTCTTAAGCTCCCAACCAGCCAAGATTCAGCATAAAGACACAGCTAAGTGCAATAACAACAATTATCACCAGAAAAGGTTTCCCGCGGACACTTCTGTAACTGTATAATAGCTACTTTGAATCAAATATTAACACTAGAAGTGGCAGTACTGCTTACCTTTTGATGTATGCAACCACCCTAGGCCTAACTTACCACACGGTCATCCTGGACGTGATCCTGCTGCAACAAGACCAAACCAAAATGTACTTACTCACACTGGTTTCCAATTCAAAACCCCTAAGTCCCACCCCTTAGCCTTATCTCACTTCCTACCTTAGCTCCCAACTTACGTAACCCTTTCCTAGCCACTACCCACCCACCCAAAACATAAAATTACCTATCTCCCTACTTCCCAGCCCCCCTCCCACCCACGCTAAGGCCATCCCATGACAAATTTGTCTGTTCCAAACTTCACATCTTGTCACTCCAAATAAATAATTTTATCACTTTATACCTCACTAATGAAACCAATTGCTGAATCCACTGCTAAACTTATATCTGTAAACGTTACCTGAAAGACCATGGAAACTTACAATGAGTCCTTACTGAAAAACAATCTTGGGGCTGGAAAACTTGGAACTATTTAGAAAGGCTTCCTGAACTGTCATTATATTAATTTGTTGAGAGATTATTAAGAGGTGAAGTCTGCATGGTGTATGATGGAATTTCTGATCCAGTTCTGTTTGAATGTCTGTACATGCAACTCACCACTTGGGAAGATAATGCCTGATCAAGGAACGTAATAGTAAAAATAAATATTAATAATAGAACAACATGACAGTTACATTGTACAATGCCTTCTGAAATTATGGATAAAGCTTCCACATAAAGTCACTTATTAACTGTTTTCAAAAAGATTCTTGATGCATACATTGGGAATTGAAAACAGAATGTTAGACTACTTCTGATTATATCTACCTTCAAAGTGTAACAGAAAAACTATTGCTTTGTATGAAATGATGATATATAACTTTTCTCAGAAATGTACCATCACATTTTGTGAGATGCAAAATTGTTTTTTTTTTTTTGTTCTTTATTTGTATGGTTTTAATTTGTTAACCAGGTAAGTGATATGGTCCAAGAACAATTTCTGCAATTACCTGATCCAGAGACAACACACGCAAAGGGTGAAATGCATAGAGTTAAATAGTTGAAACATAATAAAATAGGGATTTGTTAAAGCACACAAACATGTAAAATTCACTACAAATATAGTTAATCAGTCTAAACAAACAAATTAGAGAACTGGTCAAACCTGCCAAAGCAAACTATGAGGCAAAGATAGCCTCCCAGGTGAAAGATAACCATAAGGCTTTTTTTAACCATGTTCATAACCTCAAGGGAAACACTCAGCAACGTGCTGAGTTAATCAAGAATGGCATCACTTACACCCAGCCTGAAACCATAGGAAACCTGTGGCTGACAAGTTCAGTTCAAACGTCTTCCCCATCACCTCCTACCACATCCAAAAAAATACCCACAACCATCCCCCTACCACTCATTACGAGAGAACAGGTTCTTACTGCACTCACTAAAGCCCGAAACAAAGGCTCCATGGGCCTTAGCTTGACCAATCTTATCTGCAAGGCCATGGAAAGAATTATCATGGACCTGATCAATAATGACATAGGTAATCTCCAAAAACTGGACCAGACACAATTTGGCTTTGACAAAGGGAATTCTTTTCTTCTCAATCTGTTGAACTTCTTCCAGAAAGTTACTAGGGCCATGGATGAGGGTAAAATGGTACACACAGTGCTTATCAAGACCTGGCAAAAGTTTTTGACACAATGCCCTACTCTGAGATCATAGATAAACATGCCGACTACCCTAATAACCCCCTACATCATCAGATGGATAGCAAACTGGCTCACTGACAGGACAGATGTTGTCTGGATATATGAATCCACTACTAATAAAAGACCTGCTACTAGCGGTGTCTCACAGGGCTCAGTGTTGGGACCCACCTTTGTTTGGTATATTCTTCTTGGAAGGGAAAGCCAATGCTGGGAGCCACTGGCTCACCAAGTTCACCAATGACTGTAAGCTGGGAGCAATCATTGAATCCCCAAATGATGTTGACATCCTACAAACAGGCCTAAACATGACAAACGAGTAAACGACTGGTGCCAAAACCATGGTCTGAGACTAAACGCTAAAAAATGTGTAAACATACCTTTTAGTAAATTTGATATCCTTGCAAATTATAATATTGATAGCACACCCCTAAAAGTAGACCCAGTGGTGAGGGACCCAGGAACAGAAATAGAAAGTAAACTAAACTTTGACCACCAGGAAACTACAGTAGTGAGGAAATCCTTCTGTGTGGCTCAACTTATATGTAAAGGCATGGAATCAAGATCAAAGGAAGTCATAGTGCCATTATACTTGACCCTCATCTGGCCCATAATTGAGTACAATGCTCCCTTCTGTATGTACTTAACCAAGTATTTATACCAACTGCTGTGGCCCCAAAGGTTTCTCACTAAAAAAATACAAAGACATATGTCTTATGCAGACTGACTGAAGGCCCTAACTCTTTATTCCTTCTCATATCATTTATTGAGATGGGAATTTTTCCTGACCTACAAGACATTCTCTGATTCAGCCCTGATGAAAATGTTACTTATTTGCAAGAAAAGTTATACAAGGGTTAAGCATTCCATGAACCTGAACCTTATTTGAGACTATAACAGAACTTGCTGGAGAGACAGATTTGTATCCCAAAGGCTATCTCATCTTTGGAATAAATTTCCATTTTCATAAAACAAAGCCCATCCCTAACTCTCTTTAAAAAGAATTTGAATAAATGGATGGGAAACTGTCAATTCACTCCTGGGGTACTGCTTATGTCCCCTATAGACAGAGGCAGTCTGAAAAACAATTCATAGCTCCAACTTCCAAAGACCTACTACACTGATACTACCCCATCCCTTATCTGGGGAATTAAGATATAAATTTGTCATATCCTGAGTATTATTGGCTAGGCCTGTAAAGGATCTTGTGTCAGTATCCTAGTAATCTCCTATGAACCTATGAACCTATAAGAAAATATTTACAGTACATTTATTCAGTATGTAGATGTTAAAGTACATTTATGGTATAGTATAATATTTGCAGTTGCTGTGTTCTACATTACCAGAATTATTAGAGATAACTTTGTTCATTAATATTATAAGTTATTTCAGTTGTATTCAATTGGATGCTTTCATTTCATGAGGATGTTACTGTAGAAAACCATACTGAGTTGCAGCCTGCCTAATGGATGTACAGGATTTATATTTATTTTTAGTCATTTTCCTGAAAACAGTGGCAGACATGGGTGGTTTTAAGATGTGATATTGGTTTGTTTTTAAGGCAAGATTAAGTGTCTCATTTTATATCTGTGCAATAGGTGATTCCAGGTTGGCGTAGTGCCCTATTTACAACTCCATTCTCCCAGTGTCAGGATGAACTGACATCTTTCTAGAATAACAGCTTTTTTTTCATTTTAGATCTGAGACTATGGGAATCTGTTTTAGTAATTAATTTTACATAACGAAGGTTGACAACAGTTGTGAAAAAGTTCAAATAAATGCGGGCAAATAGAGATAAGTGAACTACATGTGGCAATCTGTAGCTAGTATAATTTGCAGAGGTTGTACAGAGGTGTCCAAAGATTAAAGATGTGCTTTAGGTTTACATATTAATAGTCCGAATTTGTTGAGTGTCTTAGACAATTGTAAGTAGGGCATATTATAATGCTGACATTAAAACAGCTTTCAGTTGGGTTCTTCATCGTTCTAGTGTTAGAAAACCTGAAAAAGAATCATATGCCTTCAGCTGTGATATTATTTTGTATACTGTGAGTTATGTTAGTTCTATAAAAAATAATGAAAGAGCTACCCAAAGTCTTAAATATCTTTGGAGATTGACTTGATTGACATAGTGTTGTTTGGATCTGGAATGGTGAGGTATATGATTTTGTTTTCTAATTTCTAGTGGGCAATTGAGAGTTCATGAGACTGAAACTCTCGTAAATATGTATGGTGTGGTATGTTGTAAATACTCAAAGAAAACAACATCTTTTGCATGACATTGCTTTGCTGAACAGGAAATAGTGTTATGAAATCAAAGTGAAATTAACTGTACTGTTTGAAAAGTAATGCAAAGCTGGTATGGGTTCTGCTAGTTTTTTTACAGCTGTAGTATAAAAATGATATAAGACATAAGTAAAGATATTTGTTTAACAATGCACTTTCTGCACCAGTATATAGTTATTTTATTTTGTAATGTTAACAGCTAGGTAGACTGGATCACCAGAGCCTTTCTTCAACAAAAATATATGTTAATTTGAGTTAAAGCAAAGTGCAAATGGTATTATATGAGACTTGCATTGTGACGCTTGAGTTAAGTGCCATGTTTTCTAATTTGTGTAACTGGTTAGGTAGGAGTTCTAATCTCACTGCAGTCAACTTGTGTTTGTGCATAGTCAGAAGAGTATGAGTCTGTGCGTAGTCAGAAGAGCATGTGTATGTATCCTTGCAATAGATTTATGAGTGGGATGTTGGTATAATGGTTAAAGTGTTTACCTTACAGATATAAAGTGCAAGGTTTAATTCTCACATGAGGTAAAAATGGCCCATAAGAGCAGTTAGTTTAATACTAACCTATGAACCTATATGCACAAAATAAATAAAACTGTCACTGTTTCAACACAGATTAAAAGGTTGGCATCAAGAAATTTATACAGACTGGTTTACTTCATTTTCTTAGTATGTATTGGTACGATCATTGAGATTTTTGTTTTCAAAAAAATACATGACCTTTGTGCGTGTCAGTGCATGTTTTTTTTTTCCTTTTTTTTTTCATAAAAGCACTAACTATTGCTGTATACTGTATATGTTTACCAGGGCAGAACACTGATCAAAAATGGTCAGTTTCAGGGTCAACCAGGATTATGTCACACTGCAATTAAAAGTATATAGTATACAATTACATGGAGGCTAACATAAGTGAACAAACACTGAAAGTTCAAAAAACAGCATATGTGTACATAGTTACATAAAGAAAATATAATGATATGGGCCCTACCAAAAAATACAAAAAATATAAAAAAATAATAATAGAGAAAAGAAGACAGAAGTGGAGGAGTTTTTGATTATCTTGTGTACAGAAATCAATAGTATGTAGTCAGTTGTGAATAAGTGGTGATTAGATGCTGTGACAGTATTTTAGAGCAGCATGGGCATAGTCCACCCAGAAAGTGGGTGTGATATCATTTAACAATAGAGCCCTGCCTAGTGGAAGATGCAAAAACATGTGTACATATTGCTATCTCACTACTGCCAAACATGCTATTATTGTCTCTGTTACATTCCTTTATAAATAATACAATTTTCTCTTATTTTACTGTACTGCGATTGTTATGTGTATTCCACTATTGAAAAAAAAGTGCCAGTTTAGCTTGGGTTATGTGTGAAAGTGGTCTGAGGACCAGTCCAGATATCCAGTTAACAAATTAATAAATACACATGATGCAATACAATAAGATGAAGACAATGGACAATACATAGTACAATCCACAAAATAAAGTCAAAATATTTTACATGATTAACTTGAGTGAAAGACTCGTTCAATTTAGATGAGTGACAATAGATACTAATGAGATGGGAAGCACTGCTTGCTAAATGTAATTTTATTAAATTAATTTGAACTGTGTTTTTCAAACAGGAAGAGAAAATTAGACTATATTTTGCCCATGAAGTGCATTTATCTTTCTGACTCCCATCCAGCTCTCCACTTCTCTTTTATCTTTGCCTATTTATCCCATACTCCCTTCACAGCCTTTATTGAATTCTATTTCAGCTAGAAATCCTTTTCATAGGTCCACAGCTCTCACAGTAATGAATTATTTTCGCAGACTGAAAGAACAGTCCGTCCCATGATGACTTTCATCTTCCTCCTTGACCTCCCTCTGTTTGTCCTTTGCAAGGTGACCACCTACATCTCCTGGACATAAACATGTGTACCTGTATCATGCTCATCTGTCACTTCTTTTATATAAACAGGTAAGTCCTACCTCTTTTAATCATGCCCTCTCCTCTCCATATTAATCGATTTTCTGATTTGTTTTTTTTTTTGCAAAGGAATTATTCCAGCAACCAAATGCTCTTGTCATTGTTAGTAATCAAAACTACAACTACACGCAGTTTTCAACATATGATCTAAAAAGGCTTGATACAGCAGAAGTATTGCCCCTTTATTTGGTATCTGAAGATACAATCCAGAATTCTGTTTACTGTTATTGCTGCTGCCCTGTCATTCTGGTAACAAACACTCCAACCCAGGTGTGACCAACACCCCGGATCCTTTTCCTGCCTCATTTCTATCAGTAATGCTTTACATCAGGGTTATAGTGGTCCAAATGCTGCATTTTGCATGACTCTACATTGATCCTCATATGGCATATTTATATCCTTTCGTTAAGCATTTTCTCAATCTTTCCTTAAACTGCTTCCTCATCTTTCAGTGCAGCACTAACCTAGCTACAAGAGCAACCCAACTAGCAAGAGGGTTGATCTTGTTTTCCATCACAAAGTCTGAAATTAATAGTCTGAAGAACCTCAGTAATAATTTATTTAGTCATAACATAGTAATTTATTTAGTCATGACATCATCACTTTCATAATAATACTGCTTGCCCTATGCTTCAACCACAAAGCAATCTATTTCCTCAGTAATGATCTCATAATCAGCCCCTGCAGTTTTCCTAGTAGCACCCTATAATTGTTTGAATCCAAAGACTTTGTAAAGTCCTGCTATATCAAATCTTTATGTACATTCTAGTCATGCTTTACTGTAATTTAGACATATAACACATTCGGTCACTTTCTCTTGATTCTCCAAATTCTCTCCACGGCACTTTTCTGCAGTGGCAAGTTATGTGTTGAACCTCATTCAGGTTCTGTCAGCAGACATTCAAATTCGAGAAGACTTTGTCAAGTAACCCAGTCCCTCTGCTTAAACCTCCCCTAAGGCAACCGTTTCCCTCTATACCTCCTTTGTCTCTATCCAGCTATGTGCTGATTGGTGTTCTTCACTTGCCACATTTCTCTTCCTGTACTGTTCCTCTGTGAAGACTGTAAAAAGTGTTTACATTCAGTAACTTCATTTTTTCCCTGTCTTTCATGATTTACCCCCATTGTTTGCACAGCCTGATAAGGTCTGTACCTTCTTTTCTTCTTTCTGCTATTTACCTTAAAAGTCTTTGTTATTCTACCTGACCCGCCTATCAACCACGTTTGACTTGCACATCGTTGCGCACACCTCACTTCTTTCCTTTCTGTCTTCCTCCTTATTCTGCCTTATTTCCTCATACCTCCTTGGCATGTCTTGTATTCCATAACATCTAACATCTGCCCTAAACACTAGCATCCCATTAATTTCTAGTCACATTGGCCTTTTATCAGTTTTTTTCTATTTTTTCCTCAATTCCTTGTGCAAAGCCCTGAATTCCGCTTTGCCAGTCCATTTCCATAGTTTGTTTACATCTGCAGTTTTGTCTCTAACTCATATTTGCCTCTTTGTGATGGTTCAGCATAATATATTCTAATAAAACCATGCAACATCATTTTTGTCATCTTGCCTTTCATACTGTAGCCACACAAGCGAACAAGTAGTGAAACACTGAATGATAACATTGGAAGCCACAAAACTCAGGACTGCTAAATAGTAAAATAAGTTTAATGGTTTAACACTTTCATCTACAAAGTAGACTTCATCACAATGAGTTTTGTATCTTCCAATGTTATCATTCAGTGGTTCACATCTTGCCTTTCCTCCCATGGAAATCCAAATAGTAGCATGACCATTCTGAATTCCATCCATCCATCACATCACATCACATCACATCACATCACATCACATCCATCCATCCATCCATCCATCCATCCATCCACAACCCCTTTTTTCCCATTTTTGCACATAGGATCTGGCTGGGTGTTGATTCACCTGTGACAATCATCTAGGGCCAAGATTTATACTGCCGGGTGATCTAGAGCCAAGATTTATACTGCCGACTGGCTAGCCCTGCCATCACACACACACACACACACACACACACACACACACACACACACACACACACACACACACACACACACACACACACACACACACACACACACACATGCACACACACTCATGCAAACTGCCAGTTTAGAGTTTCCAATTCACCTATTGCATCTCTTTGGAGAGTTGGAAGAAAGTGGAGCACCTGGAGGAACCCAATGTCTCCTCTTCCACTCTTGATGTGTTTGAGTCCAGCAAACTGTACTACTCTATTAGCAACCATTCTCCCTTCCTTCCACATAATAATAAGGACTCTGCCCACAGTTCACAATATTTTGCCTCCAGAAGCTATTTAGGAAAAAAGATCCAAACTTGAAAAACTAAGGGCATTTTTTAAGTACTGATGGTATTAACTTGTAAAACTGCTAGAAGACAGAAGACAGAATATGTGAATTAATATGTATTTTGTGAAATAAAACATGCCTGTAGCTGTAAAGGTTGTAAGTATTCAGTAAAGAAATCAGTATTTACTAAGTGTAGGCCACCACCCTGTCACAAATAAAAATCCAATTGTTGGTGGAACATACACAATGCTTTAAGCCACAATTTAGGACCCTTATAAAATAGCTACAGTTGAGAGGTATGACCCTGTTTCACCACATTTAGTCCTTTCTTCCCATTCCTTCTTAAATGGTATATATACTAAGGTATATCCCTGTGTCGTGTCCTCTTTTAACTTATCTGTGTTCTGGGAATCTTGCAATGTTCATCCTTTTCTCCTGCATGCCTGGCTGCAGGTCTCACATCTTCCTACCTAGGCTAGTTACACTGAAATGTAATGGCAAACAGGCATGCTTTCAGTCCCAGCTGTTTGTTTTTCTGATATATTCGGTGTTCATTTTTTTTCTTTTTGCCTACTTTCTTGGTACCTTCCATTTTTTCTCCTAATAGGGCACAATTTTTTACATTCATATTAGTTAAAAGGTATGGCCTTTCAGATGCAGCTTTCTACCCCGGCTCTGTGCACTGTTGCCCCAACTGGCCTAAGGTGGAGCATGTTCATGTAACATAGCTGGTCTGCCTTCCATGTATCTCTTTATCTTGGATATCATCTCTAAACCCTACCTTATCTATTGTCCACATTCACAGTAAGCCCTCATATTTCATAATCCTTTCCTTCCAGAGCAAGACAGCTACCGGTACAGGTAACACTTCTAAAAATGTCACAACTCAACTCATATCCTGACTTCTGTCTGATGTTATCCTGACCATACTTGGTACCCCTTCCACTGTTGTTTCAGATAGGTTATTGGTACTTGAATGCAACACAACATACATCTACTCCTCCACAATGGTGACTGTGTTGGTTAACGTCTGTAACACCTTGCTAAGATTAAGACCTATATCCACTCTCCTTGTAACTCTCCTGCCTCCCTTGGCAAGATTATTAGCACATGCAATTGATCCTCCAGTCATAAAAACTCACATCTCTGTCCACACACTTTCACTTCTTCTTCCATACCACCATCCACTATCCACAGACCTTTCTCCTCCTCTACTATCACCATGTCCAGCACTGTCTATTCACTGTCTGGTCTGGTTGTCTCCATCTCTGTACTGCATATGAGGAATCATAAATTGCTAAATCAGTTATTTCGTTTTATTCTCTTTTCATGTGTTTAAAGTGTTTATTTTATTTTCGCTTTTGGAATAAATTCTACTAATCAACTGGTGTGAGATTGATGTTTGTATCACTAGCATAGAGTGATACGAGGGTAAAAACGACAGCCTTTATTGTATTTGGAACCACTACATTTTATAGTGACTTGGTCTTGTTACAGCCTTTGGTTGTGTGAATCATAAATTACCCCAGGTCTGCCACCTATGTCCCTACTAGAAAGAGGAAGCTTGTAAATACCTGGCCACTCATACCTAAGCTATACCCACCATAGAATATGTGGTATCCAAAACTGACAAATACATTTGGGAAGCATGGCTTGGTTTTAAGAGACCCTGTAGGCCATTTGGGAAGCATGGCTTGGTTGTAAGAGACCACGTAGGTCATTTGGGAAGCATGGCTTGATTTAAAGAGACCCCATAGGACCATTAGCCTAGTAATCACATATAAACCTATTAACCTATTTTCCATTCTCCCCGTACCTTTCCTGAAAGCCCAGTCTGCTTTCAGTCTTTGTCCCCATATCAGGCTGGGTGTTCCCTCTGTGCACATTTCTTTCTTGATCTCCGGATATGCTGGCTTGTACATGGTCATTTCTAGACCTGTCTACATAGGGCCAGTATTAGCATTTTAGAGGCCCCAAGCAAATGTCACGTTAGGGACCTTTGGACACTTCCAGTCTAAATATAACCCAGTTACTGCCACTCCTTCTTAGCAGCCTTTTAGTTCATGCTGTAGAATTTTTGTAGTAATATGTACAAACTGAACTGTCAGTACAATGTCCTTACAATATGACAATCTGACAGTTTGATAGGCCTGTGTATAACACTATATTGTCCCATCTCACAGAGGGATATTGACCGTAACTGGCAATGATGATGACCCTATGCACAGGACTGGTCTTAGATAAAATGGTGCCATAGGCAAAGGGCTTCATAGTACCACCCACTGCCAGCTGTTGCACTGCTCCCCACACAGACACATCCATTAGTGCCTCCTACTGTTTTCCACTCATCCCCGGGTTCTATACACCATGCACATTTCTTTTTTCTTCCTTTTCTCACATTTTGCTTGTCTTATTATTCAGCTTTTTGAAGAAGCCATGGTTTTCTTTATGATCTGAAATGCATGTTAAAGTTTTTTTTAACCTTTTCATCCAACGATGACTTGAACAGAATATGATAAATAAAGGACATTTAGTGTTGTTGTTCAACTTTATTTTTCCTTGAATCCTTTCAAAAAGCCTTACCTATCTAAGACAGCACAATAATAACGTTATAAGAAATAACACAGTTGGACCATGAGTCTGGAAGCTGCAAGCCATGGGGTTATAGATGCTCTGAGGTGCATTTTGGAACATTTCCCCAAGCTTTTGATCCTGTGTTGTCCTGAACAAAAATCATAAATCTTCAAAAAGGACATCCATTATCGTCAAGGCTTGATTTTCAAAGCTGGCAAAATAGTGGCTCACAATAAACTAGCAAGACAAATGTTTGAGAGGATTCATAAACCCTGTCTTGGAATACAACTTGCCCCCCCAAAAAAAAAAAAAGAAGATAGTCCTTGTATGTGTATTTGTCTGGTCTTAGATTGGAATGAAATCAGAGGTTCAAATGGGCACAGTCATGTATTTTAAGTCTATGTTGTCATAACAACATGCCTCCTTACCCCTCAGCTCTACTCCCCAGTAGCGTGGCTTGGGTGGTATGAGTGGGCTAACTGCTCTAGGTGCAAATTGTTAGGTGGTGTGATCAGTTGCTCTGGATCTCTCTTTAATGCAATACCAGCTTTTAAATGTGGAAGAGCTGGGAAGGGTATGGATGTAACTGTACTAAGCTGATTGGGTTATTACAGTAAAGTGTTTTTTTTTTTAATTTATTACAGTAAAGTGCACAGAAGTGCACAAGGTGCTGGTTGAGCCTGATATGATTCTGCTACCCCCTAAAGGCAGATATCTCTATACATGGCAGATGTGTAATTGTGAGGAAAGAGAAAAATAATGGTCACATTAATGTATTCAGACTTGCTCCTAGACAGTTTATTGCCCCTACACAGGCTATAGTAACCTTTTTTGAAAAGCTCTGAGGTCTGTGAGAAAATTGAAACTGACAGTGACTACACTGTCACCAACTCCAACAGCAGCTATAATGACCTCCTATACACATCTCTGAGGTTTCATTGCGTGAAAAAGTAGAGAAGTAATGACCACATCATCCATAGCCCACACCCACAAGCTACAATAACCTTCTGTATACATCTCTGAGCAGGACTGATTTGAGAATGCATGTTGTTAAGGGCATATGACATAACTAAGTCCAATGCAAAATGCATTGGTAAAGTCTGCGGTGTGTGTGCCACTGGACCCTCAAAGCTCTAAAGGTCTGAATGTTCTGTAATGCATTTTATGCCTTATTTTTAATATTTACTTGTTAACTGTATTTGTTTTACTGCTACTTGGAAGAGTTATGTATGTGCCCAGCATGATTGTGTGTGTGTGTGTGTGTGTGTGTGTGTGTGTGTGTGTGTGTGTGTGTGTGTGTGTGCGTGTGTGTGTGTGTGTGTGTGTGTGTGTGTGTGTGTGTGTGTGTGTGTGTGTGGAGAGAGATAAAAATCAGTAATATTTTACACACACACACACACACACACACACACACACACACACATACACTTGCTGCATGTTCCTTCAGGGAAACTGAAGTAATACCAATTCACCTACTGTACATTTCTGTGATGCTGGAGGAAACTAGTGAACATGGATTGACTCATGCAGAGACAGGAAGGGCATGCAGAATGCACATAGAAAAAGCCACAGCTTGAACTCAACCAGTATAAACCACTGTGAAATGGCAATGCTACTCACAATGCTGCTGAGGCAATGATCAGCTGCTTTCACACTCATACTGAGTCTGTTCCTATTGTTGTTGTATGTATTTTGTTTCTGCTGTAAAAAGCTTTCAATTTTATTTGCTTCATTTATTTTTAGTATTTTATTGTGATTTCTATTTTTAGCATTTTAAATTATTATTAATTTAATCTATCTTCCTTCTGTAAACTGTCAGTCTTATGGTATGAGCCTCAGTATGGAAATGTATGCACTTTTTTCCTCTGTGGTGATCTGTATGACAATACAGTTTACTTTGACTTTAACAAATCTTCTTACTTCAAAACCACCAAAGATAACCATGTACCATGTGTAAAGTCTATGCTTGTGTTCGTAAGCATACCTCTCACCCTGGAAACATCAAAAATCTGGACAAAGGTCCATGAAAAATAAATGCAAATCTGTACACTGATTAACATAAAATGTGCCTACATAAGTATGTAACCCCACCCATTCCAATGGAATTGTGGGATACCAACTTTCAAACACACTGAAGAACAGACAACCAAAATATGGCCCATACCCTGTAGTAAATGGTAACCATTTTTTTTCAAACATGTAGCAATGAACTTCACTGGGAAGGGTGAAGATGATGAACCTTAGGATTTTGTTTTGGCTGACTTGCAGTATGTGCATTTTCTGGTAAAAGTCGAGCATTTAATGGTAGGCAATATTCTAATTTTAGAAAAGAATATTGTAGTTTGCTAGGACTTCCAAAAGTCATTCTCCATGGCCTACTGATTAGTGGTGTAGAGTTTGTGCCACTCATGGCTATCTGAGTTTGCTGCCCTTCCCCCTCACAAAATCATGGTCAAATGGCAAATGGCTACCCCCATACAAAGCCCCCCCGCAGCCATTCCAATGCCCCATTACTTGGCTATTTTTGCACCATTTACCATAAACACTGTAATGTGCATACTGCTTTACTTCTACAATGATTATTTGGATTTCATTTAAAAATTATTTTACGTGTTATAGCACAAACACTAATAGCCATCTACTAAACAAAGCAATACAGTCTCACAATGAAAATAGGTTTAGCATTAAAATGTCTCTGCCCTTGAAAATAAACTCACATTCATTGAAAGATTCAAAGAAAATGCATCTGGCCAGTGGTAGATAAAGATTACCTTTTGGCTGTTTTCAAATCATAGGCTCCTTGCACACGAACCTTATACCTTCCCGATTGTATTAAATTATATTCCTTGCATAATACAACACACTTGTTAGAGCAAGTTTTAAATTTATTGTTTTGAACATTTTTCCCAGTAAGCAATGAAACAAAATGCATGAACCAATAATGTTAAGAGGAACAGACCAAAAGTGGTGGTGTGGGTAGGGAATTCAGGCTCTTGCTTCTTGTACCTAAGATACAGGGTTTGAGCTTGAGTACCTCTAAACACCAGGTATAGTTAACTGGGGCATTTTACACACACACACACACACACACACACACACACACACACACACACACACACACACACACACACACACACACACATACACACACCCTACCTTCCAGCAGATACACACACACACACACACACACACACACACACACAGACACACACACACACACACACACACACACACACACACACACACACACACACACACACACACACACACACACACACACACCCTACCTTCCAGCAGATATACCCACATACACCCTACCTTCTAGCAGATATACCCATACACATCCTACCTTCTAACAGATATATACACACGGATCCTACCTTCCAGTAGATATACAAACACACACCCTACCTTCCAGCAGATACACACACACACACACACACACACACACACACACACACACACACACACACACACACCCTACCTTCCAGCAGATACACACACAAACACACACACACACCCTACTTTCCAGCAGATTCACACACACACGCCCTACCTTCCAGCAGATATACACACACACACCCTACCTTCCAGCAGATATACAATACCCCCCCCACACACACACACACACACACACACACACACACACACCCTACCTTCCAGCAGATATACAATATATAACAGCACGCGCACACACACACACACACACACACACACACACACACACACACACACACACACACACACACACACACACGCACACTACTTTCCAGCAGATATACACACACACCCTACCTTCCAGCAGATATACAATATACAACCACACGCACCCTGCCTTCCAGCCAGCCAATATACAATATGCAACCGCACACACACACACACACAAACACACACACACACACACACACACACACACACATATACACACACATGCACACATGCACACACACACACACACACACACACACACACACACACACACACACACACACACACACACACACACACACACACACACACACACACACACACACACACACACACACAAAACCTACCTTCCAGCAGATATACACACACACCCTACTTTTCACAGATAGATACACATAAACACACACACACACACACACACACACACACACACACACACACACACCCTACCTTCCAGGAGATATACAACCACACACACACACCCTACCTTCTAGCAGATATACAACCACATACACACACCCTACCTTCCAGTAGATATACAACAACGGTTTATTGAATGGTACTGTACACACCTAATGATAACACAGTGACTGAGCGGCATGATAAAATAATACTTAATGCCAGCAGATAGACTTATAATGTATAATACAACAATGTTTAAGTGAGTGGCATGATAATGCTTGTAGATAATCTAAATACACACGGCCAGCCGATAAAATACAACTGTAGAGTGATATGCAGCTAACAGATAAATTAGACACACGTAATGATAAAATAATGCTTGTAGCCATCAAATAAAACAATGGTTGAACAGCATGATAAAATAATGCTTAATGCCAGCAGATAAACCAGTGGACTTTTAATGCAAATACACAACAATGGACTTATAATAAATTAATTGTTTACTTGGCCAGCCCAGCAGATAGACTTATAATGCAAATGCACAACAACAGACTTACTGGCCAACTCAGCAGATAAAATAAAGAGAGCAGATAGCAGTTTTCTTACCTGGAGGCTGGGACATGTGGGCAGACTCTGCAAAACTTATGCACATCCACCGCCATTTCTGCTATATTCCCTATTTCCCTCCAAGTCCAACAAGCAGTAGCCGATGTCATCGTGCACACCCCTGTAGGTTGGTGATGGGTGGTGACATCAGCCATAAATTTAAATAGGTAGACAAAAAAAAAAAATAAGACCGGGAAATTCGGAAATTAAGGGGGCCACTCAGGAATTTGTGGTGTCCCAATATTTTGCTCTCAAAACCAGTAAATACCAAGGAATTCAGTATGGTTGAGGGTTGTGTTCATAAAAGAAAGAAATTATGTGCATCTTGTTACTCTTAAGTACATTGCAACCATATTACCACATGAGCATAATTGCAGTGTTGATGATGTTTGTGACAGAAAGTGAAAGAAATTGTAACCAGTTTGTCACTCTTACACTGTAGTCCCCCCCACACACATACACACACACACACACACACACACACACACACACACACACACACACACACACACACACACACACACACACACACATACATGCACACACACAAAAGCATAAACAATAACTAAACTAGTTTTACATAGATTTCAACATTTGGGACTACATTATGCAGTGACTGTTTTTTAAAAGTCATTAGGAGTAATGCATACCTGTCACTGTCCCTCGTTTTAAAGAATGTCCCTGATTTTGCCTCATATTTCTGCCCTGTCTTTCATAAAAAAGTGATTTGCTGGTAAATCATTCAGGATTACATAATGCCAGTCATACCAAACTTCTTATTGTCCAAAAATGCATGTTGGTGCAAAATCTTTTACTCATCAACTTTTCAAGTGAATTAAAGAAGTGTATTAAAATGAGTTCCTGATTTTGAGCCTGTATTCTGCCATTATTTTTCACTTAGCCCAGAATTCTTGGACAAAGAAGATGAGTTATTGCATATGGTGTCTTTCCAGTGTTTATAAAAGTCCACATAGGAGAAAACAACTGTGAAGATTAGGAACATCTGCTTAAAATCCCAGCTAAGATCTGAGATTGGTCGCTCTAGACAGCCCATGTTCAGCGCTTACCTCACTCATTCATTCACTAAAGCACATAGTTAGTTGGAAAAGGAATGACATTTTTGGTGGGATTTTTCTCCTCACTTTCCCTCAAACAGCAGCATCTTTTGCAGGTATAACACACAGTCAAGAATGATTAAGGCCCCCGTCCCCCCTGCAGCCATGGATATCGGTGGTGCTTAAAGCTGGCTATGATGATAGTTTTACTGGAGAGAATGCTCACTGACAGGATTTAACTAAGTCAGGGCACTGTGTCAGTGGTAAAAGATTTAATGACATTATGAGGTCTACTACTTCACAAAACATTTTTATTACAAGAGATATATTTGAATTTTAGAGGAAAAGACATGGTGCCAGTGCTTAGGGTTCTTCATCCGTACAGTTATTATTATCCAGCTGGTTTATTAAGTTCAGAAGTCTGTTGTATTAGCTTTTGTTGGTTTGATGAACATGTAACAAAGTATCAAAATAAGAAAAAGCTGAATGGAGTAAATAAACAAGAGCACTGCGCCAAAAATAAAAATCCAACAGTTTTATTCCACCACGATAAGAGTTTAGCGCTTTTGTCAAAAGTACATACAACTGACTTCTTCAGAACTACATGACACACATAATGCTGATTTAAATAGTCCGCCGTACTCAACAATTAGTCAAACAAAAAAAGATGTCATTTCCTGCTAAAAATGTCATTTCCAGCTAAAAAAGTTTGTCATTTCCTGTTAGAAAAGGATATCATTCCATGCTAAAAAAGTACCACCCCACTAAAATAACACAACTGAATTATTGATCCATTGATCCCCCAAAAATAGAGCTTATATTAAAAACATTACATAAAAAACAGCTTTTAATTTTAACATAGAACTAATAGCAATTTTATCATTGAGCCCAGGTGGCACACATTCATTTAACCTTATTTGCCACTTGAGCTCTAAAAATTCAAGAAAATCATTGATAGGCCCACCCCTTGTACCCAAGTCAACCTGCTCTAATACAAAAAACTTGAAACAGTGTGTGGGATATAATTTAATATGCTTAAATAAGGTGTTGGTCCCCCATGTTTGTTAATATCATAACTGTGTTGATAGATCCGTTGTCTTAAAGCTTGGACAGTCTTACCCACATAGTAACAGCTGCAAAAAAAAGTGTTAGCAGCAGCACAGATAATCAGATGAGTTCCATTGTTAGCCTTTACTTTTTTTTCAGTTATATTTTCTCTTTTTTTCTATATTATTAAGAATGTATGGCTAATTACACTTTTAATGATTAATTGTATATAAAGTGTATTTCTGTCAATGTCAATGGCTTGAATAACAGTTGTAAAAGGGGAAGTCTAAGCATAGGTTGTATTTTTACAAGAGACACATTTATTACAAGAGGACATTAATAGACTTAATACTAATAACTATTCAGTACTGATTAGCTCATATTATAAGCAAAAAGGGGTGTGGCAATTCTATGGAAAATTTAGTATTAATGCCTAAAATCATAAATTTACACAATGATAGATGTGAGATGTTCTCTGTGGTATTTTTGGAAATAAATGGGAAATTACACACCTTGATAAATCTTTACTGGATTCATGAGTTAGGAGTATTACTACATACTCAAGTGTGCCAGCTTGCACTGCATGTGAATTGTTTTTACTACTGTTTTTGCTACTTTTCTGAAAAAAAAAAAAAAATTGTAAGCCTGTTTCCTACCTTTCCTGTAATTAGTGTTCCAGATACAGATTTGCTGTATCCAGGACTATTTGTAAGCTTCTGAGCCCCCAAGCCTTTCTGTGTTGGAGGGAAGCCTTCTAGCTTATCAGTGGAAGTGGTAAGCACTAGGTAACCTGTCTACCACATAAGGAGTGACTCTGGTCCAGAATTTGTAGCTATTAGCCATTTGGGCGGTCTTCCATCTCTCTCAACTTTCTGATTTGAAGGCCTGCATTTGCACTTGTTTCTGTCCTGTAACTCCTGGGCCCATCTCATTTGCTCACTCAAAAAAAAAAAAAAAAAAATCTGCTTTTACTGTATTTGTGTTTCTTCCTACTTTATTTTGCTTTTGCGTCATCTTAAAAGTACTCAATTGTATTTATTACTGCTTGGTATAACTCATTCTAAGCCTTTTAGTTTAAGCACTTGGGCTTCAGACCAGTTGTTTTACATTAGGAAGGTTTGTGGTCTGCACTGTGGTGGCAGGACAGTTAGCTTACATCCTTCTAAGTTGGGAACTGCTGATTGAGGGCTCAGTGTCTGTTATTCTAAAAGTGTATTAATTTTGTTTTAAGCACTTAGGCTTCAGGCCAGTTATTTTACATTAGAAGGGTTCGTGGTCTGCACTCTTGTGGTAGGAGAGGTGGACTCTGCCCTTCTAGCTGGGAATTTCTAGTTAAAGGCTTATAGTGCCTGAATATCTAAATTGCTTCTTACTGAAATTGGTACACCTTGTTTGCTGTAGCATAGACTAGATCCAGGCCTGCTGAATCTAGCTTTGTTTGTATAACCTGAGCACTAATCCAGGCATTCTTTAAAGTATTCAATTGTATTTATTTGGTAATAACTTGATTAAAGTGTAGCTATCATTCTAAGTCTTTTGGATTAAGCACTTGGGCTTCAGATCAGTTGTTTTACATTAGGAAGGTTTGTGGCCTGCACTGTGGTGGCAGGACAGGTAGCTTACATCCTTCTAAGTTGGGAACTGCTGATTGAGGGCTCAGTGTCTGTTATTCTAAAAGTGTATTAATTCTGGTTTAAGCACTTGGGCTTCACGCCAGTTGTTTTACATTAAGAAGGTTTGTGGTCTGCACTGTAGTGGCAGAACAGATAGCTTACATCCTCCTAAGTTGGGAACTGCTGATTGAAGGCTCAGTGTCTGTTATTCTAAAAGTGTATTAATTCTGGTTTAAGCACTTGGGCTTCAGGCCAGTTATTTTACATTAAAAGGGTTCGTGGTCTGTACTCTTGTGGGAGGAGAGGCTGGACTCTTCCCTTCTGAGCTGGGAATTTCTGGTTAGAGGCTTATAGTGCCTGCATATTTGAACTGCTTTTTACTGAAATTGGTACACCTTGTTTGCTGTAGCATAGACTAGATCCAGGCCTGCTGAATCTAGCTTTGTTTGTATAACTTGAGCACTAATCCAGGCATTCTTTAAAGTATTCAATTGTATTTATTACTGCTTGGTAGTAACTTGATTAAAGTGTAGCTATCATTCTAAGTCTTTTGGATTAAGCACTTGGGCTTCAGACCAGTTGTTTTACATTAGGAAGGTTTGTGGCCTGCACTGTGGTGGCAGGACAGATAGCTTACATCCTTTTAAGTTGTGAACTGCTGATTGAGGGCTCAGTGTCTGTTATTCTAAAAGTGTATTAGTTCTGGTTTAAGCACTTGGGCTACAGGCCAATTATTTTACATTAAGAAGGTTCGTGGTCTGCACTCTTGTGGGAGGAGAGGCTGGATTCTACCCTTCTGAGCTGGGAATTTCTGGTTAAAGGCTTATAGTGCCTGCATATTTGAACTGTTTCTTACTGAAATTGGTACACCTTGTTTGCTGTAGCATAGACTAGATCCAGGCCTGCTGAATCTAGCTTTATTTGTATGCTGCTTGTTTTTTTTGCTTGTTATTTCCCTGAAACACTAATCCCACCTAAAACGCGGCTTTTCAGCGCTTCTGTGGATCCCTAGTGATAGCTGCATTGCTTACTGTACTTATTTCCTTGTTTCACTTGAAAGAAAGTTACTGTTTTTCGTTTTTGCATTTAAGTTACCTGAAACACATTGCATTTAAGTTACCTGGCACTTGCTCACTAAAGCAATTATATAAGTCAGCACTAAAATATTAAAAGCACTACACCCTCACAAACTCCCCTTGAGTACCTCGTTCCCCTTTGGCCCTTTTTTCAATTATAAAGGAATTCCCAATACTATTCTAGCATGTCCAAAGGTCAGTTGTCAATCTCCTCTCTGGTCCAGCTGGTGAATCTTGGAATCTTGAGGCAATGTTACAACTGCCTCATGTACACAGACAACCCTCTCCTCCCAACAAATTCCAACACATGTGAGAGATGCAACCATATAGCCATACTGGAGGCTAAGCTCTCTCAACTCAGTACTGGCAAAACCAGTCAGGAGGAGAAGGAAACCACAGTCACTACAATTCCAATCTCACATAGACCTACCACGACAGCAAACCAAACACATAAACACACAAAAACATACTCGGAGGCTTTAAATAAAAATCTGCCTAAGCAGCAGAGACCTCCAAAGCAGACTCCCAAGCAACCGCTACCCCAAAACAAAACTCGTGCAACACATAGCTCACAAAGCCAGTGTGCCAAACAGTCACAGACCTTAAGGCTAAACAACACACCTGATACACTTGTAATAGGTGACTCTATCATCAGGCACACTGACGTCCCGCTCACCTGGCTGAACAAGGAGAAGGTCACCGTGAGCTGCCTGTCGGGCGCTAGGATCCGCCGCATAACACAAGCACTCAGGTCACTCCAAGGCAAGTACAAATATGACTCAGTCATTGTCCATGCTGGTGTGAATGACCTGAGACATAACTCCCTGGACTACATGAAAAGAGACATAGAGGAGCTCTCTGAGCATGTAGCCCAGGCCGGTATGACCCTGACCTTGAGTAGCATCTTACCCTCACCAAGAATGATGCCACAATATGAAGACAAGATGATCAATTTCAACAAGTGGCTTAAGTATTGGTGTCATTCAAAGGGGATCCAATGCCTGTCAGCCTGGGATGACATGCTCAACAAGCCACGATGCTTCACTAGGGACGGCTTGCACCTGTCACCCCTGGGCTTTCGGATATTGGCAAAGGCTCTTGCTACCCCCATAGTGCCATTTTTAGGCAAGGCTCAAAAGACAAACCCACCTCCATAGGTATCACAAGGGATAAGAAACTATGAGTAATGCTACTCAATGCCAGAAGTCTAAACCTCAAGATGCACGCACTCGAAACTCTCCTTAGCATGGAGAACATCGATATCTGTGCAGTAACAGAAACCTGGTTCAAGGCTCCCGAGAGCACCCCAGCACTACCAGGATATACCTCATACCATGCTTTTTGGCCCCAAAACTTGGACCGTACTACAAAAGGAGGGGGAGTATCAATATTCGTCAAAGATATCCACACCTCCAGGTTGGTGGCACAGAACGAAGCATCAGAGACTATCCATGTGCAACTAACAGTGGGTAAAACTGCCTTCCAGTTTAGAGCCTGCTACAGACCACCCTCCCAAACCCAGTAACCCCACTCGGCCTTCCTGAGAACACTGGAAAATATGAAGGTCTCTCCAAACACTACTATATTGGGTGACTTCAACTACCCAAACATAGACTGGGAGCATTACTCTAGCTCCAACACCCTAGCCCAAAGGTTCCTAGAATTTATAAACTCAAATGCTATGGAACAACTTGTTACCACTCCCACAAGAGGGGAAAACATACTGGACCTGATCATCACCAACATGGGGACTCTATGCTCCAGACCAGAAGTGTATCCCTCACTGGTAAGATCAGACCATAAACTAATCTCACTGGATATTCACATCCCGACTCCAACCCCTGCCCTGAAAACCACAGTGAAAAACTTTTCTAAAGCAAATTTCACACTCCTCAAAACTGAGGTGGAATCCTTCAAAGCCCACGGGCCTGTGAAAAATATGGCCCAGACCGCAGAATCCTTTATAAACGCATTCTATGAACACCTTCAGGAATGCATGGATCATGCAATCCCAAATAAAACCAAGACCCAATCCTCCAAAGGCAGACGTCCTGTCTGGTGGACCCCAGCCATAAACAAACTATACAATACAAGGTGGAAGCTACTACATGATATGGCAAAATCCCAAAAAGGGAAGGCATCTCTGATCAGTATTTGCAAAAAACTACGGGCACTCATAAAATCGTCTAAGGCCAGCTTCGAGAGAAAAATTGCACAGGACACTAAGGATAATCACAAGACTTTCTTTAGTTATGTTAGGAACCTGGGTGGGAATTCCCAGATATGCTCAGAATTAGTCCAAAATGACAAAAATACAACGAACCCACAGACATTGCCAACATCCTAGCTGACAGGTTCAGCGCAAACTTCTCCCCCCCCTCCCCACCAAAAGGGCAAATATTTATCCCAGCAGAGTGCTGCCCCACCCTGACATCTCAGATGCTCAGGTAAGAGCCGCCCTCTCCAAAGCAAAAAACACAGCATCAATGGGACCAGAAGGTGTCCCGAGCTGCGTCCTACATGAACTCCAAGAAGAGCTAAACCCAAACATAAAACTACTGTTCAATCTCAGCCTTACTACAGGATATGTACCCAAAGAGTGGCGTACAGCAACAGTGGTCCCTCTCCACAAAGGTGGTGCCTCAACGGATCCTGGAAACTATCGCCCCATAAGCCTGACTAGCTTGGTCTGCAAAGCTATGGAAAGGATCATCATGGACCTCATAAATAAAGATATTGGGGACGTACAGACACTGGATCCTACCCAGTTCAGCTTTGTTAAGGGCAGATCCTGCCTCTTAAACCTGGTTGATTTCTTTGAAACAGTCACCAAGGCCATTGACGAGGGGAAGGTGCTCCACACAGCCTACCTGGACCTCGCAAAAGCCTTCGATACAATACCCCACTCGGGCATTATAGATAAGTTCACCAGCTTAAATATAAACCCCTATGTCACTAGATGGGTTGCAAACTGGCTCAAGGATAGAACCCACATGGTTAAAATTGCTGGAGCCATGTCAGACTTCAAACCAGTTACAAGTGGCGTCCCCCAAGGCTCACTCCTGGGACCTCTCTTGTTCGGTATATATTTCTCAGAGGTACAGGCCAACACGGAAGGACTGTGGCTGACTAAGTTCACAGATGACTGCAAACTGGGCACCATAATCGACTCTCCAGCCGACACAAGCATCCTCCAAAAGGGCCTCATAGAAACTGAGAACTGGTGCCAGAGCCATGGCCTCAAGCTAAATGCCAAAAAGTGTATAGTAATCCCCTTTGGCAAAAACAAAGTGCCCACAACTTACCACATAGGTGGTAATCCATTAAGTACAGAAGAAGTAATTAGGGACCTGGGGACCCAAGTTGATAGCAATCTGTCATTTGACAACCACGTGGCCAAAGTGGTTAGAAAAACATTTTATATAGCCCACCTAATCATGAAGGGATTCACATCTAGATCAGGGGAGGTCATCGTGCCTCTTTACTCATCCCTCATCAGGCCCATAATTGAGTACAATGCCCCTTTTGGGATGTACCTTACCAGACACCTGCAGCAACTGGAAAGACCCCAAAAGTACCTCACCAAGAGGATCATAGGGCTCAAACAGATGCCATATGCTGCCCGGTTAAAGAAACGCCAGCTTTACTCAGTGCCATACCGCCTGCTCCGAGGCAATCTGTGCCTGACTTATAAAGCCATGTCCAACCCAGAATTAATGGACATGCTGCACCTCAGAAAATCCAAATCCCATCGAGCTACCCACTCGAGAGACATGAACCTCAGCACTGAAATAAATAGGACATGCTGGAGGGACAGATTCATAACCCAGAGGCTCCCTTCACTCTGGAATAAAATTCCAGTCCAGGTTAGGCAGAGTCCCTCACTGACTCTCTCCATGAGGAATCTTGATGAGTGGATGGGAGATCGTAGGTTTACCCTGGGTATCACTTCTGTGTCACTGTTAGACAGAGGCATAGTATACTAACCTTGAAAAAGGGCATAGCAAAATTAATTTAAAATGGGTGGCAAAAGCCAAACACACTCTGGCTAGGCTTATAAATGCCCTAGGGCAGATAGCCTAGTATGAACCTATGAACCTATGAACCTAAGTGGCCAAGCAACAGTTTGAGGAGATTATACAACATTCTAAAGGGAGTATGATTTTAGCTGGTGACTTTAATTGCATATTGAATGATTGTGATACTAACACACAAAACGCATAGGAAACCAGCTTCATCTAATGCTTTAGTAGATTTTTTAGATATATTTAATATTAAAAACATAAATGAATATGTAGAGGCAAATTCACTATTTTTACACATTAGACACATTGACACGATACTCAGTCTAGAATAGATATAATTTATATTTCAAGAAATACAACCTGAAAATTAGATAAAGTTATTGTTACGTTATTTTATCTGATTATAATGCAATTACGTTTGAACTGAAAATGCATGCAAAACAATGTGCTTCTATTAGTAGAATTCCATTGTATATAACTAACTTGAAATATTTTAAGGAATTTTATAATAAGGAAATTCAATCTTTTTAAAATATAAATCTGAGGATATATCAGAGATATATGTGTGGGATTCTTTAAAATCATATCTATATGGAAAAGTAATATCCTGGTATATTAATAAAGAAAACAAAATGGAATAAAGAATTATTAGATCTACAAATGAAAACTGATAAAATTAGATATTTAAAAAGGTAACAAAAAATTAGAAAAATAACTTGAGTTGAATGAAACATATTTAGAAATATTACATCATACAACTATGATTAATTCAGAGAATATTACATTAGTTCTTATTCTATGAATACAAATGTAGAATGGCAATTAGAATGAAGATAATTATTAAATCTAATCAGATAAATTAAATTTATATTCCTGGAACTAGGAAAAAGATTCCAGATTTAGAAGGCATTCTAGAGGGCTTTAAAACACATTTTAATTAAATTATTTTATATGGTCCTGTAATAGAACCACAAAGTATAATGCAAACATATCAAAAACAAGTTAATAGAAGATAAGATAAAACTAATAGATAAACCAATTTAAAGGAATGGTTAATAGAAGATCAGATAAAACTAAAAGATAAAAGAAATTTAATGTTAAAAGTGAAATCTCAAGTTAATAAGTTAAAATTAAGCAAAGCACCTAGAATCAATGGTATTATTCCACAGATATATAAACTATTACCTAAAGAAGCATTGTCAATATTGTTAAGAGTCTTAGCTAAAGAAACAAAAAATATTCCCCTCATCATTGGAATATGCATTAATTTCCCCATTTCTAAAGTCAGATAAAGATGGAAAAGCATGCTCATCTTATAGAACAATATCCCTCCTAAATGTAAATTATAAGACTTTTATGGCCATATACTCTGACAGAATTAAACAGTTTCTACCTTTGCTGATTGATGAAGATCAAACTGACTTCATACTGAACGAAACACAGATGATAACATTAAAAGAGTATCTACAATAATTGACTATATTATTGACTATATTAATATTACAAAACAAAATTTAGCTCTAGCAAGTCTAGACATAAATAGTCCGTTTGACTCAGTACACTGGTATTATTTACTGCTGGCCTTGGAAGCGTATATGTTTTTCACAAGAGTTTATTTTGTTAATTAGATTGTTATATGAACATTATTTGGCTTGTATAAAGATAGGATCATACACATCTAGACCAACTACAGTTGCTGAAGGTACAAATCAAGGATGTCCTTTGTCTATATTATTATTTGATCTGGTTATAGAACCATTTGCAAATTGTATCAGATCAAAGGTAAGTATCAAATATATACACTCTAGTCATCATTTAATTTCAAAAATTCAAGTGTTTGCAGATGATATTCTATTAACTCTAAATGATTATAGTAGCTTGTTGCAACTTTATTTGGGACAACATAACTTTTCAAAAAGATTTCTGGCCTTAAATTTAATGATAATAAAACTAAGATATTAGTTATAAATTGTAATAAGAAAACATGGATGACACTTTTCTAAATATATAGTTGTAGATAAAATTATGTATCTAGGGATTGCATTATCAAACAATATAAAGAAACATTAATAAGTAATTACACCAATATTTTAAATAAAATTAAATATCTTATGGCTAGATATAATTTTTTAGAAGAAAAGATAGGTTTTCTTAATCAAAATGCTTATTTCTCCCCAAATTTTATATCTTATACAAGTTATATTCCTCTTTTGAAAGAATGTATGCAGCAGTTCAATAAATTAATGTTAAACTTTTTATGGTATCCCAATAAGCCTAGAATAACATTAAATTATCACCTAAAAAGAAAAGTTAGCCTTCCAGATGAAGAAATGTATGCTTTATCATCTATTATTAAGACAATAATGTTATGGTTAAATGCTTCTTATTCTCCTTGGTGGAAACAAATTTATGAACTTATCTGGTTAAAATCAATTCACTCATTGTCACTTCAATTTAGTAAAATATTTTCCAACAATTTTCATTGGATGATAAGAGAATATATTCTGGAGAATAAAAATAAACTTATATGTTCTAAATATATAACTAATATACTAAGTATATTTAAAAGGTATATGAATAAAATCCCAGAATTTAGAGCATGGTCATTTTTATTCTACCTTATAGCTTGTACACAAAATAATATTAATACTTTTGATGTCACTAAAATGACTATACATAGGGAAAACATTTTAATATATTGGCATCAACTAATGTATTCTGGAAAAGTTCTCCCTGTGAAACACATTATGAGTAACTTTGATATAATTAGGGAAATGTGACTAGTAATACAAGCTTTGAGGCAATATATTATTAGTAAGCTAGAATTAATCGATATAACTGTCAAGAATACTATCATTAAATTTATAGAATTTATGATTAGTATAGGAAATCAAACAGTAATAGGAGAGGGTAGCTAAAATATATAAAGTACTAAAAATACAAAATTATATTATAAATATAATTTTTGGGATTATTATAGATTAATAAATAATCAACTTCCCAATGAAACTGATAAGAAGTTAAGACTAATTTCTTCAAAGCAAACTTCTTTTTGGAAATTTATGCATAGAACCTTTATTACTCCTCATAAAATGGAAATAATGTTTAAACAAGATATTGGGTGTTGGAGATGTAAAATAAAATTGAAAGCAAATTGGCAGCATATGTTTTATAACTGTAAGTTGCTTAAAGCTTTTTGAGAAAAATTTAATTTTTTTTCTGCAGATTGTTTTTAATGACAAATGTCTGTTATCCAAATCAAATGTGTTCCCAGCTCAAAATATACATTTTTGTGGACTTTACTAGCTATAGCGCGTAAAGTAATTACTATGAACTAGGAGACTGAGACTTCTCCATCATTCAAAAAATTCAAGAATATTGCAATTAATGTATTTCAACTGGAATTGTTTACTATCAAGATGAGAACTTATAACATCACTTTGTACTACAACTCCTGATTAAAAGTTATAGAAACACTTGAGAAAACTGATTGTAAAATGAAGTGAAATGGAATTATATTTTGTAAGACTAATAATTGCTTTTGTTCAAAGTAAAATCCTTTGTAAATAGTTTTATGTTATTTTGACTTATTGTTGTGAACTTTTTGTACTTGTGTGGTTAAGTTGTTCAAGAATTTCATGTTTTTTGTTTCCTGTTATGAATTGTTATATTTATTTTTTTTATTCTGAATAAAAATATTTGGAAAAAGAAGTAGTGACCACAATGTACACTTAAAAATAGCTGCTCCTTATTAGTTGTCATCTAGAGTTGATTGACTCTGGTTTGTTGGCCCTTTCCCAACCAATAACTCTCTGTTTTTTTCTGTAATAAATTATCTGGTACAGGCCAATATAAATAGTATATATATATATATATATATATATATATATATATATATAGAAGACATAACAGTACAATGAGATATTTTTGCAGGATGTGCATTCACTATGCCATGTGATCTCCCCCTAGAATTGAAACACTTCCTCTAGTGCTGTCAGATGCAATGTACGTTCTACTCTGCCCATCAGCTACAATGGTACTGAACTTTAAATTTTAAAGAATAGAGAGTTAAAGCCTTTGGTTGCAAGCCCATTCTGATAGAAAAGCCTTTGTAGAGAGACATTGTCTGTGGTTAATACAAATTCCTTACCTAATAAATTGAAATTTACAGTGATGATGCTGTATTTTATAACAAGATATTTTCTCTCTCTTTCTCAGTGAATAATGTATCTCAGCATTGCTTAGTCTTCTACTTGGAATAATAGATGGGATACTCATCCCCATCTGTAATCTGAGACAAGACCATTCCTTTACTTTCCTCAATTACATCTATATGCGCTCAAAGTTCCTCGGGAAACTCTGGAACTAATAGTATTGTTTTGGAACACAGCATATGCATAAGTTCCATAAATGATTGTTCTGCTTCAACTGCAAATGTTTTTGGGAGATGGGGAGGGGGATCTTACACTTGTATATGTCAGTTAGAGGCCAAGCAATGATGCCACAATTAGAAATGCATTCATAACAATAGCTACCCAAACTTAAAAATGCATTAAGCTTCAGTTAGTGATTGGTGTGAGCCAGGTTTATACTGCTTCAATTTTTTTCAGCCTGGAAATTCACTATCTCAAGCCCTGTTATGTAGCCCAAATAGCAGGTTTCTGTCATATCTAACTTGCACTTCACTGTAGTAGAGTTTTACCCAGCTTGCTGCACAGAATCTTAAATGGTTTAAATTTTTGGAGGATGGCTTTCTCAGTCTTTAAACAATATTACTACATTATCTGGGTGGGCTGCTGCATTATTTTGTATAGAGTTTAAAGATTTTGTCCCTCAGACCATGTAATGCTACAGGTGCTAAACAGAAATAAAAAAAAAAACGGGACTCCACAATGAAGGACTCCATCTAAAATGGAAAATGCCATTTTTCTTTAGTTTCTTGGGGTAGTGTAATTTGACAATAACCATTGTTCAGAGATAAAGTTTACAGAAGCCTATCCTTTCCCAATTCAACTCTGTAGTAAAAATTTCTAACCCACTCCAAAACTTTAATCAGCATAATAACCAAAGTGAAAATGTCAGTTCCTTCAAATATCACAGAATTAGGATGATTTCTTCTTTTAACTACCATTTCCATCTTGATAATAAGTGCAAGAATATCATATCTATTTTATACTAATCTAAAAATATCTCCCCGTTTCTTTCCATAGTCACTATGGCAGTTATAGGAATGGACATCTTACTATCTCATCTAGAATATGCCTTAGATTCTGAATGAGTTACTGCGAGTTGTAATCCTTACTGCAAGTGGTCTGTTATTGAAAAACAAATGTGAGAACATAGAAAACTGACAAATGCACAAATCTCAGGATTTTTGATCTTTAAGTGGGAGTAGATAGTAACCTCAACTTGAGAGTTATAAAGCAGAATATTCATTCTATGATGAGGCTCTGAGACATCATACAACTTTGCAACCAAAACAGCACAGAGTACAGTTGTTCTTAAGCCATCCAATGCAAAAGCAAGATTTCAAACAGTTGCTATGAATTTTATGTCTTTTCATGAACAGGCATTCCTGTGACTAGCTTGGTCAGAAGAGAAGTTGTAATATAACACTCAAAGGATGAACATTTGAAAATGTTTACTCATTGGGTGCCCAGGAAGGAAACAGCTTATGGCCCTCTTCTCTCTTGTTCTGAAAAGTGAAAGCAGTGGGCTTTATCTGAATTATCTGGACAGATCTGACATTTCTCAGCAACACTGCCATTTATTAAATATAGGAAAAATGGTTTACTATCAAAATCTCACCACACCAAAGGTTAAGAGTATATGTCACCACAACCTTTCCTCAAAAGATGATGTGCTGAATATTGACATGCACTAGCATAATACATAATGCTAAAACTCCTTACCAGTCCGGACCCAGGGACAAGCAGTTATGTGGGTCTGGAAGTGGGGCAAGTTCAAACAGTTAATAGTGACAGTATTTGACATTCTGACTGTTGATGTGTGGTATTTGCAGAGCGGGACTTGATCTTTGGAGCAGCTAGTTTTGCATGATAAACCAGGAGAAGCAATAGCTTTGCAAAAGAAATGGCTGTACATTTTTTTTCACTCAAATCTGAAATGCCTTTCTTGGAACTATTGTTTCATACCTCTTATACTATAGATAAATAACTGAAAATTAAACACTGCTAGCAAACTTTTACAATGCTCTTTGGAAACTTTTTACTCTAAATGTATTTATGTTTATGGGATTAACTATTCCACAATTGCATTGCTTTATATTCTTATATATGCATTTTCAAAAATATTACTTTTAATTGTATAAATTGTAATTGCTTTTATTTTCTTATATCTGGATATGTTTTTTCTTGGGAGCTGTTTCCTGGACTTCCACTGAAAATAAGCTTCTGCCAAGTTAAAATTTCCCAGTAAAAAAATGCAAATAAAAATTACATAAATGGCAAGTACTTCAGAGCTTCATTCTAACTCTTTATTTATATATTTGAAATTTGCTTACCAGGAAGGTCCAGCTGGGCCAGAAGTATCCATTTTCAGTAAAGGCTTGGCAAGAAAAGCTTCAAATACAATAAAATAAATATATGTGATAATTTGCACTAGTATTAATTTATGCAATATTCAATAAAATAGAATTAGGGATATTGAGTACAGCACAATGTAGGCTCAGTTTCTGTGTACAGTAAAGAAATGAGGTTTGCATTGCAAAGAAATATAACAAGATGAGGCTACAGAAGACAAATACAATAGGATAGACTTTAAAAGAATGGGGGGGATAAGAAGTAGAAATATACTGAGGAAGGATGGAATGGCAAGAGAGGTCTGCAGGGGACTGACAAATTTAGTTGTATAGAGCAAGAAAATAGGAAGTTGTGAAAGAACGTAGGATAGGATAGAAAAACAATTATTAATGCTAAGGAGTCCAGCTTGGATTAGTGCAGGAGCAGAGCCAAGAATTGAGTATGGATTCCTTTAGTGAGTTTTTAAAGGTAGGAGTGTCAGGGTTAGAATTCATGAAAGCTATTAAGGAATTCCAGATTTGTGCTACATAGTACGAGTAAAGGCTTTAACCACACGATTTGTTAGGTATATGAAGTGAAAAGGGTTGTTTGTCTTCTGTTCAGAGAGATTGTTTGGGAAGGTAAATATGATGTATTTTTTATTATTGTTTTGGATATGATAACATTTTAGATTATCATCTGTTATAATGACTAATAATTGTGTGTATGACTAATTCAATTTCTGTGTTATCCAGGGAGAAGTTTTTTTCTATAGCATTAGTTTTGAAAGTAAATAGAAGGACTGATTTTTTGGGGTATTTAGTGAGAGATGGGCTTCCTGTGGATGAACAAATGATGTTGGAGTCATCTGCATGTTGAATGAGTGAGCCTTGACATGAGGAAGTATAAACATTGTTGATAAAAATGTTAAACAGAAGAGAACCAAGAATAGAGCCTTGGGAAACTGCAATGGTATTAGGTAGATAAGGGGGTGAAATAATTTTGCCATTTTACTGCTTGCTTCTTGTTAGTGAGGTAACTGATGAACTATAGCAGAGTAGAAGGAGATGTCATTATTTTTAAAATAACAATGTGTCTTTAAGGTGGCATAAGGTTTACTGATATGGTCCATTCACTTGTAAAGGGTACATTTCAGCCATGGACGTTCATTGAACAGCATTATATTATGTTTAACCAATTCATTCTTGTTTTGAAGAAGATGCTGAAGGGTCTACAGTTTGGCATCTCTTGTCATAAAGCATCTCAGCTTAGACAACCACCTTCTGGACTTTAGGCCTAGTAGCTCAACTGTGCCCATACTTAAGGATTTGTTTCATTTTAAAAAATAACCATGACAAGTCTCTTTCTCTTTGGATCTAGAATTGTGTTGTAGAGCTTGTTTTTGTTAGATACTGCAGAAAACTGGTCTTGGGAGGGGTTTCTCTTTTTCATAGCAGATATTAAACAAATGGGAAGGGGAATTAAGTCAACCTCTATGTGCCTTGCAGAGCTTATGTCTGTGTTCTCCCCATTTCCACATTTTTACTCAGTTATCTGTAGTTTGCTGCAATTGCTGATATTCTGCATTACTGCATAAACTGAAAAGGAAGTAGCCAAAGTTTCATATGAGCATTGTAGTATATGCTCATTTGCATTTAATTTAGGAGGTAACAATTCATATCCAACACCTGGTTTCCATGGAATTGTAGCTGCTTATTACTTAGCATGAAATTAAATGGTTGCTTAAAACTGATTCATTATTCTATTTATTTTGATTATGCAATATTCCGATTAATAACTTTCTTTTTTCTCATATAGGTGAATAGTGTACAATCATATTTAAAATGTTTAGTGTGCAAGAGATGCTTAACATTGTATATCCTCTGTCTTTACATTCCCAAGTTATCTTCCCCATTTCTTATCAATATGAATATTTACAAGTTGCAGATTCATTGCTTGAACAGCTAACATGAACCATGCCAGGATCTCAGTGTAATGGAGTAGGTTTGCTTTTCTTTATATCAAGTATATACAATATGTAAGCTTACTACCTAGTCCTACTGAAAATTTGATCATAATGCATGATCATACATATTAATAAAATAGTTGATTTGCATCTTCCAGTGAGGCATATACTTTAATTATTAACAAGTAAAATAAATTAAGTTATGATGCTAATTGTTCTTATGGGCTTTGCATTTTTTGTACTATTTGCCAATGGGCATTTACTATAACTCATTTCACAGTATGTCATATACTGTTGAAGAGTATGTCATGGTGACACCACACTTCTTCTTAGCATAGTTAATAACTATTTCACTTTGAAATATGCCTCATCTACAGTGGATCATTGGTGGATATTTGTCCTTGAGCTGTCAGGTGTCAGCGTGTTTTGGAGCCTGTGGGACCATTAGTTTTTCACTTGCATGTGAGAGTACAGACTTATGCCTTTAGTTTATGTTAGATGACCACATGGGCATATCCAGCTTAGAGAATATGAACGTGTTTGTGTTTTCTAATTACAGATAACATTTACAGAACCTATGAAGGCTTTTATGTACTGTTGTGGTCTAAGTGAACTTTTTCTAGTGCAGTTTTATTGCATCTCATTATGGTTGGCTTTGACCTCTTGTTGTAAAATTATTGAAGAATGATATTCTTGTGAAGGCTAATGGTATCTAATGATGGTGCTGATAATCATTCAATGTAGGTATTGGGTAAATACATCTCTAATGGATACATGTTTATATTAAGCATATTGCACAGTTTTAAGTAACTGTTTATACATTTGTTGGTAGATTATAAAATTTAGGTTCAAATACAGTTATGGCAAACCATGAAGCTGCAAACTAGGCATGCAAATCCCACCTTTTCCTCTTTACTGATAATATGACAGTAGTTTCCTCCTATTCCTAATTATCCTACTGTCCATTTTACCAATGTTACTATTGCAACAGTCTTTGTCTAGCAGGACATTGCAATCATTTCCCCCAAAAATAAGTTTAGATTTGCTTTTAGAGCTGATAGCTGAGAAAAAAGTAGATTTAGATCCCTGTTATGCATTTGTAGGTATATTGTAGTAGAACGAAGTTCTTATTGGCAGTGTTTATGTATGTGTGAATAATATGAATGAGTCCCAGCCCTGTGCTTATTTATTATGGTATACTCATGTCACTCGATGCAAAATGTTATCCATGATTATCAATAGAACATATAATCCTATAACAAGGGACAGACTAATTCACCATTTACTGGCAATAGGCCCAGCTATTGTATTAGAGACATACTCATATGTTGAAAAGATTTGGAATTGTCATGTGAGCTATGAAGTTCTAGACTATTCTTCCAGCATTTTTGAGCACACAAGTGGGAGTTCCTTCTAAATATATAGAAAGACAGACTCCACAACAATTATGCTTTCACAAAGATGCTTTGCTGGTGGAGATTACACTTTTGTTGGGGGAAACTTTGTTTAACATCAGTTAACAGTTATCTATAGTTTTAGTTCTAAATCAAAAAATGTTAAACTATATTTGATTGTACAATTGATAATTTGTGTGGTTTTCCAATATGGGTTGATTATTATGACTACTGGATTCATGAAGATGTTAGAAAATTAGGCACTAGAGGTCTACTAACACCGAATAATGTGGCCAGTGGTTTATTTATCAGACTAAGACTGGTAGATCTGAGTGCTTCTGGTGATTCAGACTGTTTCTCATTAGAACAATGGAACTGATTACTCTGGAACTCATGGGAATGGTGAAAAATAACTTAAGATACTGTTCTGGAACTCATGGGATTGGTCAAGAATAACTAAGAGACATTTCTGTAGAAAAAAGGAATTTGATCCTGTTTAGGCATACCTGTCCTACTTTCTCCTATTTGCTGAAATGTGATAGTAGTTTCCCCAGATTTCTCCTTCCCTTACTTGCCATTTTGCAAGTACTGGTCTCATAGCAATTTTTCTCCAACAGTACTGGAAAGATTTGTGAATGATTATGTAAAATTAAAATGTAATTATTATGTTTTATATTCTTTTAATAGCTGTGTGGTTGACTTTATAATTAATTGCATGCTTATTTGAATAAATGAAATAAATGTAACTGCCTACGCTTTTCATTAAAGACCTTGAGATCTTTTATATCCATCTCAGCTACCAACAACTCAGACAACTAGGCCATCTGTTTAGTATCCCATCTGATGAACACCAGGAGTATACATTATGATTGAATAAAGTATTAGTACTAAAGTATGAATCCAAACACCTGCTGTTGGAAAACTCTAACAGCTTCATTATCACTCTGCCATCAAAAGCAAATGTGGTATATTTTGAGCCAGTGGCCCTGACACTGAAGCATATGAAATACAACTATCACAAAGGTGTGTGCATATTAACATCACCGAGAGATTGCTTAGCTCATTATATAATGCTAAGACACTGTTAACCTAAATGGTTAGAAAGGTAACTCTGTCAATAAAGATGAAACTCACTCGACTCTAATTTTCAGAGAATGCCACAGGTATTTTATTTGCCTTAGCAAGGGTGCAGGGCCCTTAAGATTGAATACATTCCATTTTCAACATTTGAAGTTTATCAAAATGCCTATCATAGATGTATCTTTGGCATCTAGATGAATATTGGGTAATATTTATGTAATATTTTAGGAGCTTAGACCTATGTGTTTGCTACATGTTTGGGAATCAGTCCCTTTTGGATTGATACGGAAAGACCCTGTAAATGTTTTGGAATCATGATATAGTCCTAATGATCTCAACCACATTGTTCAGGATTCCTTTGCTAAAGAGTACACCCCTCACTAGCCTATATTAGTTTGTGGCAGACTCATGAAACATGTACATATATCTCCTGGTTCTGTAAGAATATGTATCCCATTGCCTCCTGAAGAATGACACATTATTATATTACAGAAGGAGAAAATCTTCTTTTATGAAAGAGTAGAATAGTAAGGTTATGTAATGATCACACTAACTAGTTAGGCACATAAAATCAAAAGCATTCCAAAAGGAAATCAAACAGATACATAATGTAAGTAAATATGGTTCTTCTATGCAATGATTTAAGGATAGGAAGCCTTCATAGGAAATATTCTGTAATATAATTTATGTAAACCATTCTTGGATTGCAACCAACTAACTAACTAACTAACAACTAACTAACTAACTAACTAACTAACTAACTAACTAACTAACTAACTAACTAACTAACTAACTAACTAACTAAATAGGCTAACATCTTGATATCTTCCACTACTATTTTGAGATATTCTAACTGATTTATGCTTTTCACTCTTTATTGGATCCATTTCATCAGTCATCTATCTAGGCACAGTAGATCCCCAATATCCTTTAACTTGATTCTAACCTGCACCCCTGCAGTTTTACAGATGTTCTGCAAGTACAATGGGCAGTGTTCCTGTCCCTGGATTTATAAAGTAAGGAAGAGGGATAGTGGTTGCAGATGGGATTTGGGATCCATCAAGGATGCCCCTGGAGCAGTTTCCTATTTACGTTAGTTTTCCATGTGGCAGTCCTGCAGGTTAATCAATCTGCTGACTTTGTTGCCTTACCTTTACAAATAGCTAGTAAATTGCTTTGACTATGATGTGCAGGGTTCTGGGTACAAGACCTGTAAGGGCTGTTTATTTCCTAGTACCTACCTATGAACCTATATCACTTCTGTGGCTCTACTCGACAGGGACACAGAAAAATAACTTTCTTGGGTGGTCTAAGCCAGGGAACCTTGTTGGTTAGGCTTACTTAGGCCCTTGGACTGATAGCCTACAGCCTACTACTTACCTGTGAACCTACCTAATACAGAGGGTATTTGTTTCAAGCCCTGGACATACACCGATGACCTCAAAGTTTTCACAGAGGATGGTGAGGTTCTAAAATATATTTGCTCTAATTTGAAACAAACTCTTTAGATTACTGACTTACAGCTCAGCATTGCCAAATGTGTGGGACTGGAGCTTGTTTTCTCATGCTCAGACATTGCATTGACACCTAGAGGCATTTCTACTTTAGGTTTACCCTTTGGGACTGAAAACTTGTCAAGTGCACTGGGCTACTCTTTTCTCCACATTCATTTGAAAATTAACTTTTTGAGAAACTTTTCCTTTGATTTTTTAAAAGCAAGTGTGTCTCACTAATACTTCTCTTTTAGTACCCCTTTAGTTAAATTGTGCAAAGGTTGGAGACATTCAGTGGTTTCCATTTCCTCTAACTGTTTTACAGTTCTTCTGACCTATCATTGGTGATTCTTCATTTTGACTCCCTATTACACTGTCGCAGACGCAGGTTGTTGAATGTGTCTTTGTCGAACTAAAAAGCGCGAAAAGGCAAAATAGCGAAGCAGCTTTTCAGCAAATTCTTTCCCTGGGAAAGAATTCATTTGGCCGCTTTATCTGCTTTGCCTTTTCGGCACTGTAGTGTGATCTCGGAGTTGGTATATTTAAGTAGGGTGGTGTGGGGGGCACAGCAATGTTTTATATATTTTTTTTCTTTCTCTGAACAGCGATTTGTTTTTCCCTTGGAAAGAAAATCGCTGTTCTGAGGTTTCGACATTGTAAGCTTTCGCTTACATGGGGTCGATTATGTGTCATTCGCTCTGCTGAGTGTGGAATATCTTAATATAGACCCTTCATTTCTTTAATTTGTACTCCTGCTCCCTTTCTATTTTTTTTTTCAGAGTTGCAGTGCTTTGGTTCTGGCTGACTAAGCAATTGCGTGGTCCTGTTTGCTACACTTTTTGTTTTGAAGTTAGTCATAGTGATTAGATGTTACTCATGGAGATATAAAATGCTTTATGGTAACTGCCATAATGTCTTTCCATATTCTGAAAAGTCTAGAAACTGCTTTCCTAAAGAGGATAAAAAGATTTAGAATGTATGTGCTTGTACCCTTACCCAGCTAATTTATAACAGGAGTCTGATGATTTTCTTATGCCATGTGAGACTGCTGTGTAATCTGGGGTCTATAGTATAACATCGAATTTTATAAAGTTTGAATGTTATAACATTGAACCAGTTTTGTCGAACGCTGAAAACAGCAAAGGTGCAGGACACTGAATTCTTTCCCAGGGTAAGAATTTGGTGGGCTGTTGCTGTGGCTTTTCTGTTTTCAGCATTCAATATGTTGGAGCATTACGGGTCAGGTTCAGGTAAGTGTGTGAGTGTGTGTAGGTTAGGGTTAGGGGCGGGTTAGTTGAGTTAAGGTTAGGGCGTGGGTGAGGTGAGTGTGCGATAGTGACGGACCTTAAGGTTAGGGTCGGGTTAAGGTAAGTGGATAGCTAGTAGTGTGTGTAAAGTTTAGTTTAGGCGTAGGATTTTAAGTGTATGTGTGTGGATTGCTGTTTTTTGTGTGTGTTTGTGTTGTGTGTATGTTTATTGGAATAGAGATTTTTTTTCCCTGGGAAAAATTTGCTATTCTGACTGTTCGATGTTTGCGGATTTCGATGTTTTGGGTTCTATATTATAACATTCGATCTTTGTTGATTTAGATGTTATAATATAGACCCGTAATTTGTAGGTGATAACGCTCTACATACAGATTATCTGGATTTAGGGATTTGATTTCCCTTACAGGATGAGATGAATAACCACAACTTGTCGATGAAAATCCACTGAATGGCACTGTAATACTGAATACCTTTACCTACTTACTGTAATTTATTAAAGTCTTGTTACTACTATAACTTGGTCACTGTTGTTTTAACTGCAGCCATAGTCCAACAGAGTATTTTTGCTGCCCTGTGTAGGCTCCTTACATTAGTACCCCCATCCTTTTTTTATAGTTGCACTTGCTCAACACTAATTCATAGCAATGGAAAAATGTATATTTATGATGGCTTAATGTAGAATATAAACAGAACATTTCAGGCATACATACATACAGATATTTCAGGCACAGGCAATAATGCTCTTCTAGCCTACCAGTATATACCAAAACAGTTATTCCCATAATATATATGCAGACTGGCCTTAAAAAGTTCTAAACTAGTAAACTAATATAATTTGGTAGTCTATTCCATGCAATAGGTACTCTGTCAGAGAACCACTTAGTACACTTCTCATCCCTATAGAATCTTCTACATAAGTTGTCTGATGATTTTCTACTACTTTTTGATAACCCCAAACATTCCCAGAGGTAACTGTCTCTAATTACGATATATACCTGAATAAGGTCTCCTCTTAAATATCTGTATGAAACACTGTACAAGTTCAGATATTTCAGTCTTTCATAATAACTTAAATTTTTACATCCATTAATGTCCCTTATATATTTCTGCTGCACTCTTTCCAATTTACCCATGCTTGTTTTCTTATAATGTTTCCATATTGTTATTCCATACAGAAATGTCAGTCTAATGTAACTAACAAACAATGATTTCATTTCTGATTACTTACACTTTATAAGTAATTTTATACAACCTATAGTTCTATAGTGATTGATACTGATATTCTTGATATAACTGAAGCCTGGCTTAAGCCCAGCATAAACGACTCTGAAATTACACCCTCCTCAATTTTAATATCATCCATAATGACCAAATCAAGTATTGCTCTAATATCTCCCAAAAAACACCACTGTTTTCCATACAACAAACTAACACCAAAATTCAGTTCAGCAGAGCTTCTTATTGCTTTCCTGAAAATAAATATAAACAAATATGTATAACTCTCCTTTATATTCCTCCTGGTGACAATACAGCTATACTGGAAAAAATCCTGCATTGGATATGCATAACAATTCCTTAAGAAAAAAGACTGCTGGATGATGTGATTGTCATTTGGTTGGACATAATCTCTAACTCCCCTACATCCATCATAAACATTTACGGTTTCAAACAACTAATAGCCCCACACATAGCAAGACTTCAAACTCCTGATTAGTCTGGATTCCAGTATTAGATACTAGCAAATTTCACCACGACAGGTATAATGTCAGATTCTCAGTGACCATTACCCAATCTATATAACCAGACATCTCACACATTCACTCAAACAGCATGTTTATAAAACAACATACAACCTATGCAAGTTTAACCCAGAAATATTCATTATTACCCTATAATCTATTAACTGAAACATCTTAAAAATTCTCACGTCATACAACTTTTCTAACTTTCCTAAACAGCCTTTCACCCCCTAACAGGAAGAGGCTAAAATAATGCAATCTGTCTGTCCAAAAGAGTAGAATGCTAATGCAGGACAGAGAAAAAAAAAGCATGGATAGTTTGACAAAACTATAAAATGTCATAATATGTGGAAAACTTCAGAATGCTCTGTAGCTATACAAAAAGCAAATAAATGAATACAAAAAAGTATATTATAACATCTTTCAGAAAAATAGTAAATGCAGCTCTATAAAATTCAGGTCAGCCATTAAACAAATCTTACATTTCAGCCCAAAAGTCAGCCCTATTCTCTCTCCCAATAACTCACCACTTGAAATTGCAATATAATTTAATTAGTGTTTCATAGATAGTATGGTATCCCTAACCAAGGATTCCTGAACATCTGATCCCAATCTTGTCCAGCAACCACATGTCACCACACCTATAGGTTCATAGGCAAGTACTCCATCCTGGACCATTTTAAATCTAGCCAATTTCCCATTCAAAGGTGAGAATTAAACCCTGTACCTTATATTTGTGAGACAAACACCTTAACCATTATGCTAACCTGTGCTCATGTCCTACATAAAACTATATAAAACTGCACTTAATCAAACTCAAACCATGCTCTTCTTCAGTTGATGACCTCCCAAGTGAGTACCTTAAAATAGCAGACGGCAGCTTATCCTGTCTCAATGTTTATACATAGGTTAGCCCATAAATTCCAAGTTCCTTCTTTCTGGAAAAAAACATACATTATCCTTCTACACAAATGAGGAAATTCACTAGCATTAGACCTATATCAGTCTTATTCCCCCTCTCCAAAATACTTGAAAAATATATTCAAAAACAATTGCTAAACTGTCTCCTGCAGGAAGAACTCCTATTTCCCATGCAACATGTCTTCCCTCCTTCCAACCCATAGTACTAACTCTGCACGTCTAACCTTTATAGATACTGTCAATAAACCAAGAGATAATGGCAAACTAGTTTCCTTCTTATTTCTAGACTTGTCCAAAGCCTTCAACACAATTTGTCATGGCAAACTATTTCTACAAATGTCCTTACTAGATCTATCCCTGTCTACCCTTCTACAGTTCAAAAATTATTTGTCCAACAGGTATCAGTCAGTAAAATGGCACTCGACCATCTCTCCATACCTTCCAGTCACCACTGGTGTACCACAAACCATTATCCTTGGTCCCTTCCTCTTCGTCATTTTCACCAATACTTTCTACACATCCACACAACAACCTTCCCTAATACAATACACAGATGACTTGCCATTCATACGCATATCAGGCAACCTGACACATCTGCAAAAAATTACTCAAGAAGCCACTGAAACATGACTTTGTAATTCATAACTCTTGCTCAACTCCCCCCAAAAAATGAACAAATTAGTTTTTTTCCCCAAAACTGTCTCATAAAAAAAATAAATAAATAATTAAATTTAAAATTCTCTCTCAATAATGCAACCACACGTCACTTTGCATAGCAAATTATTAGGGATGATAGTCAATGATAATCTTAAATTTGACCTGCATATACAAAATAGCATAAAAATCACCAAAATTTAGGGATACTTTACAGAGCTAATAACTTTCTCTCCAATGCAACTAAAACTACAATTCTCACTACTTACCACATCCCTTCATTACTTTATGGTACTCCCAGCCTTACTAACCTCCAGACATTACAAGAAGCAAAATTTGAACAATACTATAATAAGATGGCTACATTTGCAGCAAGTACCCCTTTCAGAAGCCACCACTGTATAGCACTAAAAAGCCTAAATTGGTTAGAACTACCCCATCAACTAACATACACACAGCTTTTCACCACCTGCTAAAAATATCCAGTATCCTTTTTCTTGTCAAGCACTAAATACCATTCTACACAATTATGTTCCCATTCATTCATTATGATCCACTGACCAAATATTCACCTCCATCCGCATACCTATCAGATCTGCTGCGCATGGTCTGTACTTGTACCATGTTGCTAAGGCCTGGAAATTCTTATCTGTTTCCATCAGGTCAATATCCTCCCTCCAGTCCTTTAATATCATTCTGAAAGAATTCCTAGTCAAACTATGGCTCCCTTCTTGGTCATCTCCTGGATAAGCTATATCCCTAAATATGAACAAGTACATTTCATATCCCTCCTTTCTCCCCTTCTCCGCTCACTTCCTTACTTCAATCAATTTCTTTCCTCTGACTATCTTTGTAAATATGCCATAACCCTGTTTTATATCACACTTCTTATTGCAGTTTGTGTTTGTATTATACAAACTTATGTTTAATTTCTCTAAACTGGCTAACATTTCTCTAAATAATAAATCATACTGTTCATGGAGCTTTTTTCCCCGGGCCTCCACTGAAAATGGGCACTTCTTGGCCCAGTGGACTGTATCATATAAGAAATAATAAATCATTATCATATAAATTGTATCTATTCTAAGCCAGTGTTTTCACATTAAGTTTAATTAGGTGTAATTGTTTAAACAGTAGATGTTTTTTATTTTTTATTGTATTATTTTTCAAGATTATAAAATAATTGTTTTTAAATGTTTTTGTAATACCTTGGAGCTTTTCTCCCCTAGCGTCTGCTGAAATGGGTACCTATTCAGTTAGACTTTCCTGGTAATCAAATGCCAATAAATAAATTCATTAATGAACTATCATTAACAAATTGGTTGATATAATTTGAAAAACTCAAAGCAGGATCTAAACATATACCCATGTGCTTAACTCATTACATCCAAGTGACGCCTCCAGATGCATCTGCAGTTAACTCCTACTAATGCCTCTAGGTGTCAAATATTGCTTGTTCTTATTTACATCAATAATTCAAGAACCATGCTATGTACAGAGTTTTAAAAGATTTCATCTTAAAGCTTACACAATGGCAAATTCAACTGCATTAATATTTGACCTCTGTCTGGTGCAGGTAAATAGGTATTAACTGTTGCTTTTATGATATTAATTTGTATTTTTTCACATTTTTCTAAATATGTCAACAAGCAAGTAACACAGACAGAACTCCTTTGCTTCATATGAAAGTTCTTAGCTAGATAAATAAAATGCTGCTGACAGTATGTGTGTGACTTTAGTGGTTGCTGAGATATTATAATTTGTTTACAAAATATTACAAATGTAATAGTTACTGTGGTTATTGTGACTTATAAAATTTGATTTAAGACCTAGAAAGTAAAGAATACTACCATTATAATTGTTTTTTATTTATCATTTGGGTACTTATTATCGCAACCACATTGGAAAGGATTGACTATCACTATGTTTTCTATCAGCCCTTCAAGATATTTTTTTTTCTGGGTAACAAAATCCACCTTTTTTACGATGTACTCTTTACAACACTATTTACTTTCCGGGGTGTAATGGAAAATTACATAAATCATCGGTTGTCCATTTCTTCTGTGCTGTAAATGTTACCACAATGCCTGTTCAAATATATACAAAACAGTGTTTTGTCTTTGCGGCTTGAGTCTTAACCTTGTAGAATATAATTGTTGTGAAGCTGAAGCTGCAAAGCTAAACAAATGTTTTGAATGTAAATTCACAGTGATTGCCATAACACTTGCACCACAGAAGAAATGGTGAACTGTTTGCCAAGCCGTGACAGTAATGCCAGGTCTCTTACTGTGGGGAGCACATGAATAAGCTCAGCAGCCATGCCGCTGCAGTATTCCGAGTTCAAGGCTGCCAGAATAACTGAAATTTTAGAAAAATAATTCACTGTTAAGCAGTAGAGAACATACAAGCAAAGTGATGGGATATCGTCTGCCCACCTCACTGCTGAGGCAAAAGGAAGTCTTGTTCAACCACCAACAGCCTGAAACGCTAAACGTCCATGGTACCCTTGAGCGGCCACGCACTTGCACTACGTTACAAGGGGGAATCCCTAAGGGTGTTGGCTTACACGTTTGACTGTGGTACTTCCACTACTATCCACCTTCCACTACTATCCACCAAGCAAACAGCCAGCTCACGCCATTACACTATAGCGCTGGTACTGACTGTCATGCCGTTTGACCATCTTACCATGCAGAACTGCATACTGAGTCATGTAGAATGTGGCTGCGATAATACATAAGTACCATCATTTGTTTACTGGGAAAGTCCAACTTGGAACAAAGCCAATTTTCAGCGGAGGCATGGGGAGAAACACTCTAGATGCATGTCTTTGAAATGTGAGGGGAAACCAGAGCACCCAGAAGAAGCTCACACAAATGCAGGGAGGACATGCAGACTCTGCACAGAAGGAAACCCAGCCGAGAATTAAACCGGAGACCGTCTTGCTATGAGGCAACAATGTTACCACTGCACCACTGTACTGTCAATAAAATTTCATAACCCCTATGGTTCCAGAGATATGAACATTTGTTTGAAATGTGAGGCCATAATTTGATTCTGTCAAAAGGCTCCGCCCATTTGAAGTTACAGTGCAAACTTCCTGAGCTCCACTGGAGTGAATGAGTTAAATGACTCTACAGTTTCAAACACTGTGTGCTGTATTAAACATTTACCTTTCAGTCTATGTATCCCAAATATCATATGCTTAGTTTTTGATTTATTTATCAACATATTATCTTCCTACACCCAAAATGGTCAATTTAGTCAAGTCCTTTTGCAGACATGCTGTATCTGTAAGATATGTAATTAGTTTATCCATTTTCAAGTCATCTGCATACAGATTGTAGAACACCTCAGATGAAAAAGCTAGATCTGAAAGATGCAACTTAAACAAGTATAGGCGTAAGACAGAGTTTAATATAGAATGTTGACAGATCATTATACCATGCATACTTTAAGGCTTGTCCTGCAACATTTAAAACATGACGAACACACACACCCTACAAAAGCTTTGCAGTGTAAGCCTGTCTATACTACTCTGATGAACATCTATCCTGGAAAAGGCATCTCTGTGTGCTGATTTAAAAAAGTACGCATTCATGGAGCTGGGTTCTCCATTAAGTGTGCACATATAGAATGGCTATCTCCAGATATCTGATTTATGGTCCACTTCACTTTCCTTCTGTCTCATTCTGTCCATCACCCAGATTCGCCACCTTTTTACACAGCTTTCCTCTGCCTTATTACCATTTCAACACTTTCCCTTCTCCACTCCAGTGCGCACTCCAAGCCACACCAGTGGGACCATTGCATCACTTCCTAATATAATTAACAATATATTTTAGGAGGCACCCAAGCAACCAAAGCTGACACTTATTTGCTAAGTCTACCTTTCTCAACAACACAGCAGACACTTTCATGTGTCATTACTTTCTCTTCTGCCAGTACTATACAAATTGATCTAAAAAATATTATTTCCCTAAAAAAAAAAAAAATTCCTTCAAAACTAATACCTATTTCACAATCTTCCTATGTACACTGTCTTTTGCTTCAATTTTCAATCACTGAATTGTCAATACCAATGTAATATCTCCCCACCTGATCATTCTTCTGAATGATCCAATAGCTCTCAACACCTTTATACATATCACTAACACCTATCCCTAACTCTCTGACAGCATATGCTGTATCTTTCACTGCAATCTTTTCCCCTTTGACATTTATACCAACAATAACCACACAACACCTCCACATCTACTATTAATTTCTCTAGCTAACCATTTCACAAAACATACTGTCTACAAGTGTTCTAACACTGCAGCTGTCTCCTAGCTTTCAAGACCCACCTATCGACGGATCTTTCCATAAATATCTTTGACCACATTTTCATTGGCTTGTCTCCTTCATAGCACTAATAAAGCACTACTCACCTTCCCCCAGCTCTCTTGTAGCATAGACTGTCTCTGTAATGCCTTCACGCATAGCTTTATATCTGTATTCCCTACTGTCATTCACTAAGCTACCACAGAACACTACATCCTGTATGCCCTACTCATCATTGAGTCATGTACATACAATACTTTATATCTTAACCCTCAGTCCCCACATACTTTACATTCTTCATATTTCACCCAAACCTATCAAAGAATACTTGAAAAATTTTCCTGATACTAATTCATCATCATAAACCCCCTTTTCCCATTTTTTCTACACTGGGTTGTGGTGTTGCATCAACAATCACCACTTTTCCTGGTTGAATGCCAGTGTCCTGTCTTCATCAGCAGACATGCATGACTGTCACAGTTCTTATGTTATACAAACCATCGATCTCTTTGTTGGAAACCTTCATTTCGACTTGTCTTCTTAACTGTCCCAAATGTTCTTCACCAAATCATCTTCTGTTTTCATGTAGGTCTGTCCAAACAACATAATCTGTTCTCTTTGTCCTTTTCTGTAATTAGAACTATTTTAGCTTCTATTCTCGTGTCATTATTTCTTCACCTGTCCCATGTTGTGCATCCTACCACTCTTAAGCACTTCATCTCCATCACTTCTAGTTTCCTAAGCTGATTGTCCATGACCGCCTAGGTTTCTGTACCATTTCGAAGTAATGGTCACATCACTGTTCTGTACACCATCATTTTCAGCTTCTTTGACATTCTTCCATTACATATGAGTTTCACACTCATACTACTTGGCTGAAACCTCTCTGATTCTATCTTTGAACTCATTCAGACTTTCCTTCTCTTCAATCACCCTTCCCAGATTACTGAAGGTGTAAAACCTGTTCCAATATTTCCCTTCTAACTCAGTTTTCAGCTATTTCTAATTTCTCCATTTGCAGCTATAAATGACTTGTCTGTTTTCTGTCCCATATTCTCCGAGCATTTAATGATGTTCCCATTCAGAGTCTACTTGCAATGTCACACCATCTTCAAAAACAGCTTTTTTGATCTGTTCTATCCACCCTGTTGCTACCTATTCTGTCCAACCTTTTGGTCCCTATATCTGCCTTATACGTTATCCTTAATCGCTCTAGTTTATAATAATAATCCTATTCATGGCAAATATCACACCACTACTCTTGATTTTAATATACTCCACTTCCTACCATTGTCAACTTTACACCTTTCACTAATCCCCATACATTGACCATCTAAATCATGCATTCAGTATCCATCTACTACCTACCATTGCTGCACAGCATATTGTAAAACCATTATGCTTCTTAAATCCAAGATACCTTCTACAAAAGCCAAAGCAACACTAACACATCTTGTATGCATCCACAGTAAATCTTTGTGGCCATATTATCCATCCCCTTTCAACTTTTCAATATGCTCATGATATCAGGAGGTGTTCACTGAAACCCAGGCCTCATATCTGATCCCACAATAAGTCTATCCTCTGACTTCTCTGAGCAGAGTCCAACCACCAATAGTGCTCTATGTTAGAGTCTCAATAACTCCAAAGTGAAACTCTTTTATTTATATAAATAAAATAACTGAACACACTCATGGATAGCCTTTTATAGCAGAGACACTATTGTTTCACAGGAATGTGTTAAAGCCCTCCACTGTTGATGAAGAAATCTTATGACCTGGTTCCAATACGCTTAAAGAAGATTGCACAACTAAATTCACAACAGGTGTCTTTTAATCTAAAATCATGTGCTTACAAAATCCCCACCTTCCACAATACTGAAATCCTTGTTAGCCAACTTCAATTAAAGCTGAATAAATCAACTGGCATAATAGTGCTTTATATTCACCCTAGCAAAAACAAAAAGTCCTTCAGAATATACTATCCTAGTTCTTAAAAAATATCTCTCAATAAACCATAATATCTGGTGATCTAAATATAAATTGGAACTAATCCTCAAAATCTGGTACTATATATTCATTTAACCTCTACGACTTCACACAAATGATTCAACAAAGTTACATCCACCTCATCCTCAATCATGTACTTGGTCCTAAGCTCCCATTCCCCCAAAACGGATCATGCATCTGTTACTCAACCAGTATTCCTTCCTAGTCTGGCATGTCTTTTCTATCTTCCACTTTTTCCTACACTCCTTCTTTCTTTGATGACTTATTAGACTTCTGCATTCCATCACTGGCTTTCTTTGTCTACCTTATTTCCATATCTGGCTCAGCGGATATTTGTTCTGTAGTCCTTACACATACTGTTTTGAGGTGCTGCCATTCCTCTTCAATCCCACCTATTTCCTCTTCTTTATGAGGTGCTAAAGCTATAAATAATACCTTAAACTTTGGTGTTTTCTCTCCAGTAAACTTCCAGGTCTTCATCCCGGTCTCTGTTGACCTTAGTGTCTTCTCTGACCACTGTCTGCAGCTGATTGTGGCAACCAGTGGTTTGTGCTATGGACCTACTATTTCACTGGGTTTGACTTTGCAGTTGCTGATTATACCCCACTGCCCTTTCCTTACTAGGATGAAGTCTACCTGGGTTGGATGTCAGCCACTCTTCTATGTGATCTTGTGACTGTCTCTCTTGTTGAACCATGTGTTGGCCACCATCAAGTCATTTGCCAGACAGAAGTTTAGCATGACCTCGCCTTTTTTATTCCTGTTGGCCCATTCATGTGGAGCCAGGCAGTCCTCATATCCTGTTTTGTCTGTCCCAATATGTGCATTCAGGTCACGCATTATCAGCATCAATTTATGTTGTCCTGCTTTATCTAGTAGGTCCTGCAACTGTTGTCTGAATACAGTCTTTTCATCACTCTCACAAACCTGCTGTGGGGCATAGGCTGAGATTATGAATGATTCCCTATTATTATACTGGAGTATGAGTCTATCACTATTCTGATGACATCCCTCACTGTCTTCTGTAGACTCTCTCTCACCATAATTTCTACACCATTTCTAGTCTGTCCTCCTCTTGAGTAGTAAAGTCTGGATCCCAAGCCAATGGCTTTGCTGCACTGCCCTTCTGTCTTGTTTCCTGGACACATGGGATGCCCAGCCTCATTCTTACCATCATGTCATCCACTTCCAAGCTGCATCTTGTCAGTGAATTCACGTGAAGTGTAGTAATTTTTAGTTCATGTTTGAAAGATTGATTGTATTTACTTCCCGCTTTTGTTCAATGGAATGATCCTGGTACTC
>NC_056740.1:268059343-268069343 GCF_019279795.1 Protopterus annectens
ATAACCCACGCACTCAGGTCACTCCACAGCAAGTAGAAATATGACTGTCATTGTCCACGTTGGTGTGAATGACCTGAGACATACCTCCCTGGACTACATGTAAAGAGACATGGAAGAGCTCTCCAATCTTGTAGCCCAGGCAGGAATGACCCTAGTCCTGAGTAGCATTCTGCCATCACCCAGAATTATACCACAGTACAAGGACAAAATGATTGACTTCAACAATTGGCTAAGCTTCTGGTGTCATTCCAGTATCTATCTGCTTGGGATGACATGGTCGACAGACCACAATGCTTTGCCACAGATAACCTGCGCCTGTTGCCCCTGGGATTCCAGATACTGGCTAAGGTTTTTGCTGCCCCTATAGTGCCTTTTTTAGGCAAGGTTCAAATAACAAATTCACCAACATAGCACAAACAGGCAAGCAAAAATGGAAGGTAATGCTACTCAATGCTAGAAGTCTAAATCACAAAATGCACTCACTCAAGGCACTCCTTAAAATGGAGAACATTGATATCTGTGCAGTGACTGAGACCTGGTTCAAGGCTCCAGAGACCACCACTGCACTACCAGGCTATAACTCATACGACACTTTTCGGCCATGTAACCTCAACCGAAACACCAAAGGCAGAGGTGTGTCCATATTCATTAGGATATCCACACCTCCAAGCTAGTTGCTCAGCATAATGCATCCGAGGTTATCCAAGTGCAGCTAACTCTGGGCAAAACTGCAATCCAAATTGTAGCTTCCTACCGATCCGCCATCATGCCCCAGGATTCTTACTCCTCTTTTCTTGATGTACTGAAAAATATTAGGGTTCAACCAAACACCCTAATAATGGGCGACTTCAGCTACCCCACCATTAACTGGGAAAACTACTCGTGTATCAACTCTTTACCTCAACACTTTCTGGAATTCCAATGCCCTGGATTAACTTATCCACCCCCCCACCAGGGGCAACAATATCCTAGACATAGTCATTACCAACATGAGTAACTGGTGTTCCACACCTGAAGTCAACTCCTTGTTGGTCTGATCCGACCATAAGCTAATCACCCTTGATATCCACATTCCGCCCCCACCCCCCATTAAGGAAACCACAGTAAAAAATTTCTTCAAAGCCATCTTCATGCTTCTTAAGACAGAAGTTGTGAACTTCATGACACCCATGCAGATGGACAATACAGTTACAACTGCTGAATCCTACACAAATGCATTCTATAAGCACTTACACAAGTGCATGGTTCGTGCTATCCCAAACAGAACCAAGATGCTATCCTCCAAAAAAAGGAAGCTAATCTGGTGGTCCCCTGCTATAAACAAACTCTACAACAGAAGGAAGAAAATGTTGCAAAAGAGAGTAAAATCCCATGAGTGGAGGAGCTCCCTGGTCAGCCTCAATAAGAAGCTGAGATCCCTTATAAGATCCTCCAAAGCTACCTATGAAAACAAAATTGCCACTAATTCCAAGGACAACCACAAAGCATTCTATAGCTATGTCAAGAATCTCAATGGCAACACACAGATCTGCTCTGAGTTACAGCACAAAGGCACGAAAATTACAGAACCAACTGATATTGCCAACATCCTGGCGGATAGGTTCAGTGCTAACTTTACCCCCCTCTCACCCCCTAAAGGGCCCATATCTATACAGGAAGAATGCAGAGTCCCTGTAATCACAACTACGCAGGTAAAAGCTGCATGCTCTAAAGCCAAAAACACAGCATCCATGGGACTGGACAACATCCCAGACTGCATTTTACATGAACTTCAGAAAGAACTGGCTTCCCACTTAAGCACCATGTCCAATAATAGCCTCGCATCAGGCTTTGTGCCCACTGAGTGGCGCACAGCAACAGTTATCCCACTCCACAAAGGGGGAACCACCATTGATCCCATGAACTATCGACCTATTAGCCTGACGAGCCTGGTCTGCAAGGCCATGGAACGTATCATCATGGAACTCATAAACAAAGATATTGGTAACCTCGAAACTCTGGCTCCCACCCAGTTTGGCTTTGTGAAAGGCAGATCATGCCTCCTGAACCTGATCAACTTCTTTGAGGCAGTCACCAAAGCTGTAGATGAGGGTAAGGTAGCTCACACAGCCTATCTTGACCTCGCCAAGGCTTTCGACACAATCCCCCATTCTGGAATTATAGCTAAACTCACTAAACTATGTATAAATCCCTATGTCACAAGAGGGGTTGCCAACTGGTTCACTGACAGAACCCATACTGTAAAAGTTGCAGACTCCAAATCTGACCTCAAAGCAGTGACAAGTGGAGTACCACAGGGTTCTGTCCTGGGGCCTCTCCTGTTTGGTATCTACTTCTCTGAAGTACAGGCTAACACAGAAGGCCTCTAGCTAACAAAGTTCACAGATGACTGCAAACTAGGAGCCATAGTCAAGTCTCCAAATGATGTGGACATCCTGCAGAAGGGCCTTGCTGAGACAGATGCCTGGTGTCAGAGCTATGGCCTCAAGCTCAATGCCAAAACTGCAGTGTCATCCCCTTTGGTAAAAACTCTGTACCCATGAATTACCACACAGGCAACAATCTACTTAACACTGAATGTGTGATAAGAGACCTTGGGACCCAGGTGGACAGTAGTCTCTCCTTTGATAGTCACATCATCACAGTAGCCAGGAAGTCCTTCTACATGGCACACTCATCATAAAAGGGTTCTCATCCAGGAAAAAAGAGGTCATTGTTCCCCTCTACTCAACACTCATTAGACCCATTACAGAGTACAACTCCCCTTTTGGAATGTACCTCACAAGACATCTGCAGCAGCTGGACAGGCCACAGAAGTACCTCACAAAGAGGATTACTGGCCTCGAACAAATGTCCTACACTGACCACCTCAAAAAACTCCAGCTTTACTCCGTAGCATATTGCCTACTCCGAGGTGATCTCTGCCTAACATATAAAGCTATGTCAAACCCAGAGCTGTTGGACATGCTACACTTAAAGAAATCCCAATCCCTCCAAGCTACATGCTCTAGGGACCTAAACCTTGTCACCACAATAAACAGGACATGCTGGAGGGATAGATTCCTGTCCCAGAGACTTCCCATACTCTGGAACAGGCTACCCATCTATGTCAAGCAAAGTTCTTCATTAGCACTCTTCAAGAAAAATCTTGATGAGTGGATGGAAAATAGGAAATGCACCCCGGGGATCACTTCTGTGTCTCTGCTCGACAGTGGCACAGGAAAATAACTTTCTTGGGTGGCATAAGCCAGGGAACCTTGTTGGCTAGGCTTACATAGGCCCTTGGGCCGATAGCCTAGTACCTACCTATGAACCTATGAACATATATATATATATATATATATATATATATATATATATATATATATATATATATATATATATAAAACATTTATTTAATGGACTAGATCCATAGAACTCTAAGCAACAAACGTTATCAATTAATAAAGACTCACTTCAATGCATTAGCTAATGGATAAACAGAAGAGCAACAGTTGGTAACTTTGGTTAGTGTCATAAAGGACTTTAACTTTGACCTAGCTGTAGAGTCCTGTGGAGGACATGTCCCTACTCACCAAGGAAATATCTGGCTAAAGCAATCATAGGAATTGTTTCTTTAATCTATGTTGCATTTGGCTTCTGACAATATGGTGAGAGTCCAGATACATTCAGATTTCCTAGCCAGCAAAACCATAATATTAATGGGTTCTGTTTTCTCTTCTGCTGTTGTGATGGTGAGGTGTTATATTTCCTGTCTCACCAGATGCAAGGATTTCAAATCTGGTTTCTGAAAGAAATAAAGAGGTATTAGGTAGGAGGTTTCCTGAACTACATAATTAAGGATAGCCCCATTTTTAGGAGCATGAGTGCATGGTCACAAATGATATGGGAACAACTGGAAAATTACTTAGGTGTGCCATCTGCTTTGAACGTGTTTTCATGTTCAGCCCATCCCTTTTATGATACATTTTCAGTGGTGCCAAATTATCAGCAGATGGATCTAACAAATCCAGTTTTTATTTTTTCACGATTGAAATGTCTGCAGGTAACTTAACTTTCAGTTGCCATTCTGAAAATATACTTTCACATGCATTAGAGGATTAAATCTATGAACTGTTATTTTATATTTTATTAAGTATGCTTTTCAATCTTTTTTATTATTATGATTTGTCATCACTCAATATCCAAATGTTTATTAAACTGACAATACTAAATTGAGTAATTTATGTCTTTGTTTCATTTTCTTTCAGCCACATTTGTAAGCCTTAGCACTGCAACATTAGCAAGTCTGTAAGTATGTTACAATGTATCTCATTATATACATAACATAGAGGATTATGATTGGGTGGCTGATCATACAGACCACATTATTCATACCCTATGAACACTACCCTAGCTACCTTTGAGAAAGTAGTGACAGATGAGTTATATACATTTCAGAACAAGCGTAAGAATAAGAAAATGAGATATAATTTAAGCAAAGAAGAATATCAAGTTCTGAAACACATACAGGAAAACCAGCAAATTTGGGTCATGAAACCAGATAAAGGTGGTGGTGTAGTGTTATATGATGCACAAGAATATATTAATAAAATGCATACCATTTTACTCAATTCAGGGAACTATGAAATTTCATCGTTGAATGAAGTGAATATAGAACATCACAAGATTGATTTACATTTAGAAGAATTTCTTTTGGATGATAGGATAGATCCTGATTTATACAACTATTTAAGTGTGAAAGACCCAGTGTTAGCTACCATTGTAGTGATACTCAAAGTACACAAAGAATTACAAACCCCCCTTTTCGACCTATTATCTCTGGCAATAAAGCCAAAGCTTTTCCATTTGGTAAAGTAATAGATACATGGCTAAAGCCCATATACAAAAAGATATTCCACATTGTCATTGACTCATGGGACTTTTTGAGTCGGTTAACTTGTGACATGTGTAAAGAAGGGGTAACATTTGTAACAATTGATGTTATAGATCTTTTTTGGAGTATTCCCGAAGAGGATGGGTTGAGAAGGTTCAGGAATAGTATACAAAATTATGCTGAATTTACATGGGATAGAGTTCTGTTGACATTGGAGTTTATGGAAATTGTATTAAAGTACAATTATATTTTTTACGAAGGTGAATATTATAGGCAATGTAATGGTGTAGCAATGGGCGCAGCAAGCACACCTATTTTTGCCAATTTAGTCCTGTTAAATTGGAAGGAAGAATGTGTATTTAAATGTAAATGGTACAGTTATATAAGCTGTTACGTGAGGTTTCTGGACGATATTTTTATTTTGTGGAATGGTTCTACTAATGAATTAGAATTGTTTTTTAATTATTTAAATTCATCATGTGACTATTTGAAGTTCACACACAACTATGACAAAAAGGGTATTTCATATCTTGATACATATATTTCCATGGAAAATGGTCGGTTTTGTTCCAAAATACACAGAAAAAAACACTTTCAGTAATGCATATTTACAATATTCTAGCTGCCATCCCTACAGTCAAAAATCTAGTATTATAAAGGGTCAATGTATTAGAGCAGCTAGAATGACCTCTGACTTTAATGATATGGTCAAAGAACTAGATTATATAGGTAGTATGTTCAGTAAAAGGGGATACCCCACTAACCTTATTGACAATATTATTAAATATGTAAAGGAAGAGTGGGGTAAAAATATAAACTCCTACTAGGCACTGGGTCTAGTGATTCTATGACCATGAAGAGTAATACAATTAACAATCCAAATAACATGTTTCTAAGGGCATGTATACTCCAATACGGAAGATATTCCAAAGATATTCAAAATATAATTACAGAAAATTGGAATATCATGAAAACAGACGAGAACATTTACACCCTATTAGGTGAGCATCCTGTATTTGTACACAAAACTGGATTTAATCTTAAGAATAAGTTTGAGAGGAAGGTAAATATTAGTAAATACACTAAAAAGTGGGGGGTAATCATAAATGTGGACAATTTAATCAATGTTTTACTATTATGGAAGACACTTTAACACTGGAAGATATCAATCAAACTTTAATAAAATTTCAGAAAAGAAATTGTCGTACACAACATGTGATTGATTTAGCAAAATGTACAAAATGTTCGTGTTTTAATGTTGGCAAAACCGACAGATGTCTAAGAAATAGAATATATGATCATTATTATAGCATTAGAAAAAAAGATCTTACTAGCATTATTTAGACATCTTGTCAAAAGTCCTTGTTGTGAAATGTTCAAGTTTGCTATTTTGGAACATATACTAGTCAACCCCAGGGGTGGTAATATCAGGAAAAGTTTAGGGGAAAGAGAAGTTAAATGACAAATTTTATTGAATGCCACTGTACACCCGGGGATAAATGACAGTATATCTATTAAGCCTATTTTAGAACTAAAGGCATAATTTGTGTATATATTTAGAATATGTGCGAATTTGTATTGTAGAAAGTATTTATTTTTTAACTATGTGCATAGTTAAGTACTATAGTTGTATCTATTAGGGACCTTATATAGTATTAGGGTAAGTACATAATATATTTTATCAATACCAAATCATGATTTTTAACAAATGCACAGTGAACTTTAAGGGAATTGTATATGCTAATTATGAATTAATTGATTTATTATACAAAGTGTTTGATTGGTTTTACAATGATATATAACGCAGGATGTAACACAAGTTCATGTTCTGAAGAAGCCTACAATGTTAGATGAAAGCGCTTAACCGGAGTATATGATTTTACAATAAAGTGGATTATTTTAGAGATTTTTGTGGAGTTTTCTTGGGTTCCAGCCACCCAGCAAAGCGGATTATTGTGTGTGCAATTATCAGTTGTTTTTTCGCTGGTTACAATTTAATTGTAAGTCTGTAAGTATGTTACAATGTATCTCATTATATACATAACATAGAGGATTATGATTGGGTGGCTGATCATACAGACCATATTATGTGATCAAGACATGGATGCCAAGATAGCAAAGCTCGAGAAGTGAATCTTGGCATCCATGTCAAGAGCATGTAATTCTTTGTCATGATTGGAGACCCAGTCATAATTCTTTGCAGTGCATGGAGATTTGTCTTCCTCATGTACTATAAGCTAGTTAAACATCAGATTAAAAAAAAAGAACTGGAGTGAGTTGTTGAGGCTTTGAAAGCTCGTAAAGCAGTGGAGAACTAGTTGACATCCATATGCATTCCTTTTCAAAGGGAAACAGTTTAATTGAAAATGCGTAATTAGTTTAGCAGACATCAGGAAGAAACAGGAGTTGAAACAAAGCCATTTCATGCTTTGTTTTGTGATCAGTGCTATCTACTTTTAACATGACCCGACTTTGACAACATGTAGGGGATGCTTAACAATTGTTAACCCCCACTCTACGCATCGTTAAGACGGGGTCTCATTCTATAGCAGTGCTGAACCAGGATATAATTTAGCCACTCTATGAGTGTAATTGAGGTGCTACATATACTACATGGCTAGTTTCCCTTCTATATTTTGTCTTGACTCCATATGCATAATCATGCAAAAATGCAGCCTACATTTTTGAGGTTTCATGCTAATGAGTCCCTTGAAGCAGAAGTGTAGCTAAGGTAGGGTAAAAATATCTGCTCCAGGCGCAAGCTGCTAGTGGAGTATGATTGGCAATGTGGAAATAAAGTACTGGTAATTCTGTTTGCTGGTATCATTAAATAGATGTATTGCCATGCATTGGCATAAACAGCTGTGATAATTTAAGTGAAAGTAAATGGGTAGATAGGAACAATCAGTACATCTGAAGGGCTATTTAGTGGGTTGGTTAGTTATCTGGTTTTTCAGTTTTAGTTTGAGGAGGGCACTGCTAAAAAAAGAACACCCTTCCTCCTGACCTCATATTACAAAACTGTACTTCCACTTTCAAAAACCTCCTTAAATCATACCTTTACACTAACTATTTATGTAACTGCAGTGGACCTCCATGAAGCCTCACCCTACTGTAGGAGTGCATTCTTTTATGTTTCTGGAGTATACTAATACTGTGCCCTGCAATGCTCTCTGTATATATTGTACATACTTTTTTACTATGTAAATGCCTTGCAATACTGTGCTCTGCCAATGCCGTGGGTAAATCCAGCATTACCCACACCCAGGCGTGGGTTATTGCTATATACACTCATACAGTAAAATACTTAATAAAATGCTTTATTACTGGCATACAATAATTTTTAAATGTACTGTAAAGGAAAAAGCAGTGGTAAGCAACATATACAACCTTGAGGCATGTACATGCTTTTTTTTTGCACTGCATGTATGATTTATTTCTCCTTTCTCAAAAGTGTGCCCACATCTACTGGTGCTTCTGCTCACATTGGGTCCTTTTTAAAGGAAGATCAGCTAATGGGCAGATGTGTCAGAAACCAATACCTGCTGCCTCATTTTAAAACCACCCACTCAATAAAATGTTTCTGCACTGACATATAAATAAAATGTGAAATACTGCAAAGCAAAGAAATATGCCACAGAAATGCTGCAACCTTACTCGAGAATTAGACCCTTTTAGCCTTGCTCTGAGGCATGTAATTATTTTCTCATCACTGAAAAGATCAGTGACCAGCCTCTTCATTCCCATTTTAAACACATGCAGTCCTTAAAGCATAGGAGATGTAATACAGAGAAATTATCAGTAGTAGACAGCCAGTAAAAAGGTAAATGTAAAATACAAAGAAATGAGCAATGGCAAACACCAAACAAAGAGTAAAAATAATGTAATGAACTCAGCAATGGTAAACCTTTTTACCTTAATGTCTTACAGCATGTGGACACTTTGATATCTAATACAGTAGTTGACAATGTTTCAAAATTTTCATCAGAGGCAGCTAGTATTAGACAAAGTTAGATTCAGACTCCAACACTCCAAATTAATAGTTCATAGGAGAATCATTGAAACATTGCCTAAGACATCAAAATTCTGCTATGGAATTTGCAAAATTCTGTAAAATTCACATTTATGCTGGGTCTGCCTTTAAGCTTGTTACAATTCCAGCACCATCACTGTTGGAATTTTCTTATTTTACAAGAATGTCTCATTGATTAAATTAATGGATTTTTAATTTCTGCCACAGTTCCACTTCTTGAATAGAATTTCATCTCATGTCTGCTTATTAATGGACAATGCTATTAGCATTAGTTTGTAGATGACCAGCAATGGGGACAACTGCTTCATAATAAGGTTTACAGTTTACTCAGAAGATTGGTCAGTGTTACCACCGACACTGTGTTGCACACAAGCTCTGTCTGTCTCTATTTCATGTTTGTTTTGTAATCTCTTATGATTATATATATATATATATATATATATATATATATATATATATATTTTGTAACATCTTTTTATTAGTTTTGAATATTTTACAAACTAACACACATACAAAACAGAAATTCATACCTAAAATCTACTACGTGCTATATACCATATAACTATATACAAATCTCATCTATACCCTAATAAGAAATTCTCTAGTGCATCCTTTGCAACATCACAGTAAAATATGATCAAATAATACTTTCCAGAATTCCTTATGTTCAGGCTGCTGGTTCAATGAATACAAAAGGTATTTGTGTGCACATAGTTGCTTTCTGGCTACTTGCTTGAACCCTTCCCATGATAAGGCCATCCTATCTTTTCCAATTTAGAGTGATATAGTACTTCATCAACATAAACAGAGAAACGAGAACATGTATTTGCCCCTTATTTATCCCTGGAGGAGGAATATGGAGAAGAGTAAATTTCCATGCTAAAGTTGCTCTCGTACCCCATTTTCTCTAGCTTAACCCTTAAAGCACACCAGAGTTTGTACGAGCATTTACAGCTCCAAAATATATGGATAAGGTCCGCTATCTGCTTATGATTATATTTTTAGTCTCTGCTTATGTCATTCTCCAGTTGTTAGTCATGTTATACACTTGAACAAAGTAATCTCAAAATATTTGTGTGTGTGTGTGTGTG
>NC_056740.1:268074343-268081843 GCF_019279795.1 Protopterus annectens
ATCAACTCCACTATTAAAGCTGTAAACAAAAAAATTGGGACTCTCTACAGAATTAAACCCTTTCTGACCCCAGCAGCTAGAAAAACCATTGCTCAGACACACCTGATCTCCACCCTCTTCTATGCCTCACCTATCTATACTAACTTATCCAAAAATAACATTACCAAACTCTCTATCTGCTACAATAGCACAGCCAGATTCATTACTGCTACTCCCCTAAGAACACACCATTGTCTTAACCTCAAACAGCTAGACTGGTTAGAGCTAACTAACCACTTACTCTATCAACAACTACTCATCATTCAAAAGACCCTCTTCTACCTTGATGCCACCCCTAGCCTTACAAAACAGATAATCCCATATAAAAACCTAGCCACACTCCGTTCTGCTAACAAACTCCTAGTATCTCTCATTAAATCATATAATAAAGCTGGAGATTCATTATTTTCAAATTCCATAGGTAAAATCTGGAATCAACTCCCTCAAGAAATAACTAATCAAAACTCTACCTCTCTTTTCAAAAAACACATCAGAGAACATCTTAAAGCACAGTGGTTGTGTCCTTGTGCTAATCCCGACTGAAACAATGTCCTCATTTACCTAATTTTCCTCCCCTTTCCACTTTCTGAGCTCCTCACAAACACTTTCAATAGTTTGAGATTTGTATCTGAGAAGTAGACTTTACCAGCAACCTTTTTTAACTTCATCTTGTGTTATTTTTTCTGTTTTATAAGTCTAATACAGTAGTATATATTAGTAGTAGTGTTATAGTTTCTTCTTAATAAGTCTAATACAGTAGTACATATTATAAGTTTATCTCCTATTTTTAGTATCTCTTTTGTGTTGAAATTGAATTTTCTTTTTTACCTTGTATTGTTTACTCATATTAATGCTTTATTGTGCCAAATCATTGTTTATTGCCTGTACTGGAGCTTTTCTCCCCGGGCCTCTACTGAAAACGGATACATGTCCAGCTAGACTAGCCCGGTCAACAAATGTAAAATAAAAAAAAAATAAAAAATAAAATGACATAAAATATGTGAAGAAAATGTAAGGAATCCATGCAGTTTTGCAACTGCTATGTGGATCGAAATTTTCAGAGATAAATGCACTTTGACAAGACAGTATGTTGAAAAACTGTTGTGAAAATTTTAAGAAATTGCTAAGATTCATAGTTTCAGAAATAACATTTTGAAGCAGAATTGCACAATGATATAATAATTCATAAGGAGAAGATTTATACAGTATACTGAAATACTGTGTGAAGTCTTAACAATTATATTTTATATGTAATTTTCTAATGGTAAAAAAAGACTTTCAGCAGCTGGGAATTAGAGCAAGTACTCTTGACATAACGTTTCTTAGCATTTTCACATAATTTTTATGCTCCTTACCAGGTGTCTGAGAGTTGTAATTATGAGTCTCACAGATATGAAAAAGGAAGTGCAATTGCCCACAAAATAAAATTAATCTCAAAACTCATTGTAATACAGTTATATAGTTATGTGCTGTAAATGACATTGTTGCTTATGTATATTAAGTTGTAGACTTCTGCATATCTGGATAATGAAAACTGACTGTAGCCTTGGAGTGTGCTACAATGAAATCTTCTGTATTGTGATAATGGTCTTGGCAGCTGCTAGGGTTTATACTGCATAAATTAGAGGGTTTGAGTGCAGCAGTTATGCTATTTGGCCATTAATTGATGAATGTTATTGAATAGCCTTTTGTACATGACACAACCTTTCAGCCAAGTCATGCTAAGAGGCTCATAGCCTGGTGCACTTGCATGACCACCTGCAAAGCAGACTGAACATGTGTCAGTAGGTCACTGACCGTTACAGAGACCTGTTAAATTTATATTAATTTTGTAGCAGATACAGACATTAATGACTGCTCTTATAGTAAGACTTCATGTAACTACTATGCATGTTTCTTGACATTTTTCACATCTTCACACCACAATACCATATCAATATTTTTTTGTTTTGTGCTGTGAGCACACCGTGACAGGTCACACTACTAATATATCCTATGTTGTATGATGTATGCCACAGATCTCAATGGGTGTGACTGCAAGAGATCTGCTGTAGTTTTCTTTAATAAGAGGTCTTCAATGTCCGTGGATTTCAAGGGCAATGTGTGTGTGTCAAGGCTTTCCAGTGGTGCAGCAAAGAAAGTAAAACCTTCTTTTAATTGCTGCATAGGGACCAATGGGAACACCTGACTGGGGACTCATATCAGGTTCCTCATATAAACTGGACGCCTACCACAGACTTGCCAGAGTTGATTCAGATATCACTGATATACTCACTCTGGAGAGCAGTGCAAGTGCCACTGGAATCACCTCATGAGGTGCCATTTTGCTTTCTTTAGCTGATGGGAAGAAGAGATTAGTGTAGGGTCACCTAAACAGTATTGTATGCATCTGTCTAGTCCACACAGATTTTGGCTGTCTGCTTAATAAAGGCATGTAAATTAATATTTTCTTTTTCCTTGATTTGAGGCTATGCAGCAGAATAGTTTTTTTTGTGATGGGGGAGCCTGGAAAGACTTTTTTAGGAAAGTTGTGCATATTATTTCATTTATTTTGTAATGACAGTTATTTTAAGTGTTTACAACTGTATTAACTATCTCCCAGCAGCATTTATGTGTGTGTGAACCTGTACCAGTGTATTTCCCATATTAAGGTGTGCAGGATATATGTATTCCACATTTGGTGGAATTCTGAATATGAACAATAGAGTTATATAAGTTATTTGTAAGTTTGGCCATGCAACTTGTTTGCTGTTACAAAGATATAATATGGCAAAGGTATACAAACTCACACTGCTATAACTGCACTCTGTAGTCACATCAGTATATTTTTCCAGAAGTTACACATCATCGGCACATGTCAGAACTGATACCTATACCCCCATTTTCATGTAACTTATTGTAGCATAAAGGCAGTTCCATCAGACCTTCAGGCAGTTAGTCAGAATGCACCAGTTTATAGCTGTACCAAGGCAATAGAATGTAGCAATCTAGTAATGTTTTTCATATGTTATGTGTGCATATATATTACACGCATTTTTTTCTTTCATCCCTTCCTTCCTTTGTTGCTATCCTTTCTTTAAGAATTATTTTCTGTTTTTTTTTTTTTTTCTCTGCATTTCTGTTTTCATTTATTGTTCAGCAACTTCTACAGCTATACCAGTGGTGTGGTCACAGTTTCCAGTGCCTCTGCAGGCCTAGCCATTACCTGTTTGCACCCCACGTGTATCCCAGTCTACCTCTCCAGTGGGTGCAGTGAAAACAGCGAGGAGACCACCTCTCCTGCCCTTTGGTGCCATTTTTATTTTTCTCTGGATGCACTGCTGGGAAATAGGGATATGCTACATGTAGGGATTTGCTGGAGGTGGTGGGGGACCTGATAAATAAGCTGCAGAAAGCATTCATCAGCCACTAATAGATGATCCTCTAGTGCCTGGCAGAATCACATCACTGCCTGTCCTTGCCATCATCATTTCAGGCTGGGCCAAGTTAGGACGGAGATCAGGGTGCTACCAGACTTCTCCCTGGGTATCACATAAGCAATGCAATACAGAACTTCATATGTAGCATGAGCTCCATTGCAGTGTTCCCTTCCTTTATGTGTCAATTCCTTCATCTCTTTTTTTGTCCAGTCTTTTTTATCATCAGTGTACTCCCTTTGATTGATTGTCTTTCAGCACACCATCTCCCTAGCTATTGGTGTATTAGTTTCCCCATTTCAGCTTTGTTATATTTTTGTGAATTTGCCTATTTCTAATGCTTATTCTCTTACCATTCCTTTACCTTTCCTTGCATCCATTCTCAGATTCCCAGCTTTGCTTCATCAAAAAAGGCACTTTTCTGTCCAAAGGAAGTCTGTCCTCCTTCTCTCCCCCCAGCCTCATTCTTTCCTTTTCTGCATGCCTTTGCAAGCTCATATTCTCTTCTACCTGCTGGCCCCTTTTCCTCCTGTCTTACACAGTATTTTCTACCCATTTTTACTTATTTATTTTATTAATACCTTGTTTACCAGTTTATTCACATTAGGCCAATGGGGTCTATTTTCATGCATCAAACGGGAAAAGCATTGAACGGCATTTCATTGTAAATGCCATTCATCGAACCTCCTCATGTGGGGGGCTATGCCAATCACACCCCCTGCTACTTAAATATAGACACTTCGAGATCTCACCACAGTGGGGAAAGGGCAAATTTCCCTATCCTTACTATAATGAGATCTTAATCAGAATGGCTCGATGAATGGCATATTCAATGACATGTGCCATTCGATGTTTACCCATTTCATAGGTAAACATAGACCCGGCCAATGCACACTTTCCATGGGAGAACTGAAGAGGTATTTATACTGACTAGCAGAAATTTGGCACTAGGAGCGTCCCTTACTCTTTTTCCAGTAAGTGTTGTGGTATCTTTTAGATCCACCTCTGCCTCCCAACAACTCAGGCAAATTGTGCCTCAGCTTAATGTCTACAGCAAAGTGCAGCATACTCAGAGGCACAGTACTTCTCAAACCCCACCCCCCATTATACTGCAGTGCAATTTCAGTTTTGGAATATTAATCCAACCACCTGGTGTGGGAACAGAACTCACAGCCTTCTGATCTTCCAGTACTAAACACAAGTCTGCTCTCTGATGATCTTCTGAGACTGCATATATGACCAAAAATAGATTTAGCCATTGCAGTAGCTTGTTTTCCCATCTTGCCACATTGTAGCACAAGTGCTTGTGCTGCAGTAAGTGCATTCTCTAGACATGGTTATTTTTCTCATCACATTTCTAGCCACAACTGCATGTTCTCCTTCATTACTGGTCCTCTTCATGGCTAAAGTGAGTTTACTAATCAGTATTGACATTAGCTGGTAATTTACAACTAGTTAACTGATAATGAATCTTGAACAGCATTACTCTACAACTTGTACCTGCAGTAGGCACTCTGTGATTACACTAGGCATGGTTTTGAATCTCACTGACTGTCTTTTTAGCTAAAAGGTAACAACATTATGTATTTGTGTTCGATAGCTTTCATATCTGTTACTCTAAAAATAATTGATAGTTATATCTTTATTTTCAACAGAATGTTTTACAGATGTTTGTTTACACATCTGCAATGGCTATTTTTATATTAATTTAGCCCAACTTCATAATTACAATATCTTTGTTTTGCATTCATATCTGCTTACAAAATTTTCAGAAAATACTGTTAGGTCAGCCACTTCAATAGATGGATGGATAAAGCCCTAACTATGGCCCAGTTGCCCAGAATTCAATTAGCAGCTACTGACAGAGAGCAGACAGGGATGGGCGTGCTGTCCCAGGTGGGAGGGTGCTCTTTGATAATGCTCCCTTGGGGGAGGTGTGGTCAAAAGGGGGGAGTTACATCGGATGAATCAACCAGTGTAGGATGTGGGACAGGAAATGGGTGGGACATCTAAAATAAAAAAAAAGAAAAGAAAAAAACAGAACAGAAGTAAAGACAGACATGGTCCTAGGATGCTTATTGGAAAATGGGCTGGTGGATCTAGCATGGACATAGTACACTGGGGGGAACCTTTGACAATGATGATCTAATAGTTATAAGAATTCAAATGCATGGTCTGCAGGGACATTCTTTAAAATATAATCAGAAGGTAGAGTTCAGCATTCAACAAATTTATACCAAAGTGTACAATGCAGTATGACACCGGATCTGCAAGGATATATACCAAGTACCAGTGTAACACATCACTCACGGGGTAATCTCATGCAAGTATGACAATGGATACTGTAACAAGTTTTATGTGATTGCATGCCACAACCTCATGCCTTTGCTGTATGAGATGTGGTATGAGAAACATGGAATAAAAAAGTAAAAATTAGCACATTTTAAGAGTCTATATTAGAACACCGAACTTTCAAAATTTCAAGTGTTCTAATATCGACCCATTTTCAGCGAACGCTGAAAATATTGAAGAAACAGAAAACCAAATTTTTTCCTATGGAAAGAATTTGGTTGTCTGTTTCTGTTGGTTTGCTATTTTCAGCGCTGTGGTGGAAAGTTACGGGTTGGGTTCAGATAAGTGTGCGATTGTGTGGACGTGAGGGTTAGGGCGGGGTAGGTGAGTTAGGGTTAGGGCACGGGTGAGGTGACTGTGCGATAGTGACAGACCTTAGGGTTAGGGTTTGGGTTAAGATAAGTGGATAATTAGTGGTGTATGTATAGTTTAGTGTTGGGTTAGGTGTAAGAGTTTAGGTGTATGTGTGTGGATTGCTGTTTGTTTGGTGTGCTTGTGTTGTATATAGGTGTTTTGGAACAGCTAATTTTTTTCCCTAGAAAAAATTTGCTATTCTGTATGTTCAATGTTTTAAATTTTTGATTAATAGGGTTCGATATTAGAACACTCGAAATTTTGAAAGTTTGGTGTTCTAATATAGACCCTTTAAGATACAATGTGTCTTGAATAACATGACATGAAATTATTGAGCATTAATAGTGGCATCAGTAAGTATGACATTTAGGAAATTACTGCAAACTATGCTGCTGGCCACTGATGGAGGCTGTGGTGGTCTACAGTCAGTATATAAATATGACAAATCCAGTGTGTTTGTGAAGAAACTCATGAATGCTTGACTGATCCTATGGGTTAACACAGAGCTTTGTAAGAGTTGCCTCAGCAGAAAAACATAGATTCAAATATTAGTACTGGGTTAATTGTCACTGTGGCCCATTTTAAGCCTAGCCAGTTTCGCCATGTGAGAATCAAATGCTGCACCTTGTGTCACTAAGCTAAATACCTTAACCATTATGCAACCTCCCACCCAAAAGATGTAGATACCTCCAGATTAGAACCATCAATACCATCACCCATGCTAACTACCCCAGTCCTCTGAGCCACACAAGCTGCAAAATGTACACCTGCATCCTATTTTGAACCCATGACTCTCGTACCTGCAGCGCAGTGGATCATCCCACCAAACTATACTGCTGCTAGACAGAGTGGGTTAGCCTGGGACTTGAACCTGGGACCTCTCACACACTCAGCAGGAATCATACCCCCAGACCAATGAGCCATTAAAAGTGAGAATCAAACCCCTGTGTCTTGTGTCAGTCAGATAAATACCTTACCCATTATACTAACTCCCACGTGTGCAAAATGTAAAGCACCTGGTATGATAGCACTACGAATTGCAGATGTGACCTAAATATTACTAGTCCCTGTAGGTTCTTGTCAATTCACCCAAGGTAGTTTCTGTGAGTGTAAAAGGACTGAAGTACATTTACAGAAACTGCCTTCGTTGACATAGGAGTTTGCATCTTTCACTATTGCTGTATATCACTTTTTTCACTATTGCTGTATGCCTTTTAGTTGGTATAAATATGTTTGGGGGTTTGGAGGCTATCTCCCTTCATGGGGGGGGAGGGTACAGAGGGGCTTACCTCTCTGTAAAATAAAAGAAAAAAAGTTTTTCTCAGATGTTCAGCAAATA
>NC_056740.1:268086843-268219343 GCF_019279795.1 Protopterus annectens
CTCCTTTAAAGTTGTAATTTTTTTTTGGAAGGGGCAAGGCCTCCTGTACCCCCTGCTGTGTGAGGTAAGTCTAATACCTCCTGAATTTATATATAACAAATCTGAGATTGCCGTACCTCAGACAAAAGGGAATATTTTAAGAAATGGGAATCTTGGATATGGTACATGTAAGCCCAGATTTTCAGCCATTCAGTCTCCACATTATGGGACTCGGCATTTCAAGTTAAAAACTTTTAAATGGTTACCATTAAATTTCACAGCTGGACTTTTAATGTCATAAAGTCAGTAAGATCTCAAATCCATAAAATATCGCTAAAGCCTAATTCTAACATGTAGCAGGAAAAATTAGAATTGGTTCCTGTTGCTAGATTTAAAAGAGCACTGCCTTTTAAAATGCCACATTGACCTTAGTTCCTTAGTAACCCTAGAAGTACATTATTACATTTGAACATTTTCTAGCAAACGATACTTTGTTTATGAACTGAAATGTGTGTATCCAAATATAAACAAGTAGTTAACAAGCCAACTGTGACTTTGAAATAATGTGTGCCCAGTACTGAACTAAGTTGCTACAGGTGTGGGATGAAAGACCATGCCACATTTTGTATGCATTTTTTTACTGTGTTCTAGGGAAGTGTAAATATCTGAAATGCATGCTAAGAAAGAAATACACGTGAAATATGATAAGATGACTGTATTGTTTTATTACTTTCAACAAGTGAAATCATCCTTCAGATGAAACATTAAACCAAGGATCCATCTCCATAAGTTGGTGATAGCTCAGGTGGATGTAAAAGATTCCACCGCACATATTGAAAAGACTAGGGCAAGTTCCCCAATGTCCTGGCCAAACTATAAATACCATCTTGATTTTCCCCTCAAAAGAGGCTATAAGCCTAGTGGTACTAACCCAGTCAAGAAAGGATAAATAAATAAAATGAATTTGTAAATTGTACAAATGCATTTTAACAGTTCTTTTGGCCGAACCTCTCACCTATATTATATAATTAAAGTGTGTCATATCTAAGCTTGTATAGCTGGGTTTAAATCTTCATAGCATTTAATGCTCTCCCAAGGCCAGCTGTAGCTTGCACATCACCTTTTTCACTCCCTATCTATACCTTTTCTGCCGTACCCTCCCTGCTTTTCTCCCTCCCCCACTGCCCTCTCTGGTGAGACTCACTCTAAAGCACCCACCCTGCTGCTCTCCCCTCATATCTTTGTTTTCTCTCTTCTAGGCTAACCTTCTTTTCCTACTCTACCCCTTTTGTTGCTGCTCTCCCCTTGAATGTCTTTGTATCCCCTACCTAATCTAAACTATTTGCCCCACAACAGCACCCCTACTCTACTGTTTTTATCCCCCTTTTCCCTAAGGAATATACAGTACAACTCTCCAGCCTTTCCCCCTTCTCCTCCTCCTGTCTCTCTTCACTCACTTTTTACCATATTTATTGCTTCTCTAATTGTTTTTCTTGGCATTTCCCCAGTCTCTCTTGGTGCTCCATTCACCCTCACTAATGCTTGGGCTCACTCCACTCCCCTACCCCCATTCACACCCACCCACACTTCATTTACACTTATATCTAACCACTTCTCCACACATACCCTTCCCCTCCCCACCTACTGCATTCCATCCTAGCACATCCTCTTTCTCATTCCTTCAACTTCTCTCCCAACAATTACCTCCCTCCACACCTATTACTCAACCAACCAACCATCTTCTACTACTTCGGTAATATGACACCTCAGCCTGCTCAGTCTACTACTCCCCTACTCCTTTCCATCCATTCCCATACTTATATTCTGAGCATAATGCTACATCTTCTCCTAGCCATACCTCTCTTTTCTATCCTCACACTATCCACATCATACCAAAGTCCCCTACCCTACTTATACCCCAGTCCCACCCTTCAACTCTCACAAACCCCACACCCTAAACCCTTCTCCTTCCTAATAATACCCTCCCTTTTCTCACATTACTCTATATATCACTTCAAACATAAACTCCCTCCTCTTCAGAACTACTTCCCAAAACCCAAAATAAAATCCTTTGAAGCTAACCCTTTTAAGTTTACTCTCTCTACCTCCATACTTACCCTTCTTCTTGCAGGTGATATACATCCTAACCCTGATCCTTTCACTAACACTTCTCCTCCTGTTACTCCTCTAGCAACTTCCTCTACCGACATTTCCTCCCTATCACATACTACCTCATCTATCAGACACCTCAAAATCTTTGCGCTCAATATTCAAAGTACCCCAAACAAAGTCCCTGAACTACACTCCTGGAAAACCCTACACACTCCAGATATCCTCTGCATCTCCAAAACATGGCTAAAACCCCACATAACAAACAAAGAAATCCTACCCCATGGTTGCAATATCTTCTGCCAAGACAGACCAATTAAAAAAGGTGGAGGGGTAGCCATGCTTTTCTCAGAACACTTTTCAGTCCATCCCCTACCATACCACCCCCTCCAGCTTTCAACCTACTGAAATTCTCATAGTCAACTGCACCTTAAACAAGCATAAAAAGATAGCCATTGCTGCGATATATATGCCTCCTGGCAATAATATCCCTATACTCACACACTTTCTTGCTTGGATCTCTCAAACCATCTCCTACGAAACTGTTACTCTCAGAGATGATAACATTGATTGAAATACTCTGACCTCTAACTGCCCTAATGCTGCCATTAACCTATTTGGCTTCTCTCAACTCATCACCTCCTCTACTCATTATAATTAGCAATCTAACAGTAGCTCTACTCTTGACTGGATACTTACCTCTCACCCCTACCACTATCATAATGCCGCCACTCTCCCTGACACTCTCAGTGATCATCACCAAACCTCCATTCAACATCACCTGTCTCAACCTCCTAAATCCCACAAGTATAAGGATTGTCGAAATCTATCTAATTTTAACCCTGATATATTTAACCAAACACTCTCTTCTATAAACTGATCTTTTGTGTTCAACCTCTCTCTTGAAGAAGCTGTTCTTCAGTTCAACAGCATCTTCCTAAACACCCTCAACTCCCTGACCCCTATCAGAAAGACTCAGGTTAAAGCCAACTATGCTCCCTGGATAAGCAAAGAAACTGTCTCCCTCATGCAAAAGAGAGACAATGCATGAAAAATCTGAAATAAACTCAAAACCCCTGCTAATCTTCAAAACTAAAGGGAACTATAAAACACAAAAAAAAAAATATGTCACCCTTAGCAAAAAATCCTTTTATTTTGATTCACAAAAAAAGCCCCACTCTAACCCCAAAAATTCTGGAGTACCATCAACAAACTTTTACACCCAGGGAACCCCATCTCCTCCTAATCCATCCCCTAACAGCTCTCCACTTGAAACTGCCACTCTCATGCACTCTTTCTTCATAGACCCCATATAAAAACTAATTAAACTGGACAATTATACCTGCCTTGACACCCCTCTCCCCCCCTCCCACAAAACTACCTTCTCAATCAAGCCTGTCCCCACATCCATCATCAGAGCTCAACTCTATAAACTAAAAACTTGTTTTCCTTCTGCTGACAACCTGCCTCATCTATAGCTTAAACTCGTAGCCCCCTCTATTGCCTATCCAGTCTCCATACTTATCAATAGGTCATTTCAGGAAAATGTTGTCCCTAACATCTGGAAAAAGTCCTATATTATACCCTTACATAAAGGATGCAACTCCACTGATCCCTCCAATTTCAGGCCTATTGCTATCTATCCCTTCTTTCTAAAATTCTTGAAAAATGTGTACACAAGAAACTCATCTCATATCCCATTCAGGAAAATATCTTCCCACCAATACAACACAGCTTCCGACCACATCATAGCACTACTACAGCATTACATTCCTTCACTCACTCTATTGCTTCATCTCTTAACAATAACAAACTAGTGTCATACCTCTTCCTTGGCATCTCTAAAGCTTTTGACACTATGTCCCACAGCATCCTTACCTCCAGACTTTCTTCCTTTAATCTCACTACCTCTATTCCTGCTGGTTATCTTCATACCTATCAAATAGAGCTCAATCTATCAAATCTCTCCCTGTGGCTTTGCCTTTCCTCCCCATTCAAACTGGTGTGCCCCAAGGCTTCATCCTGGGCCCACTGCTATTTCACATCTTTACTAATAATCTCCACCAATCCTGCCCCTACTCCATACTCATACAGTATGGTGATGACTCCACCATTATCACTACCTCTGACAGTCTACCCCACCTACTCACTCTCACTCAAGGCATCCTGCTCTCAGTTGAAAGATGACTCACAACTAACCAACTCCTACTTAACCCCAATAAAACAAAACTACTTCTCTTCCTTCCCAAATCCCTCCAACACCTCAAAGCCTCCTTCTCAGTCTCTTCTATAAACAACACTACTATTAAGGTTGAATCTCACACTAAACTTCTTGGAGTCTTTATAGATGATGAACTTAAATTTGACATGCACATCAATAACTGCATCAAAAAGACACACCAAAAACTAGGACTGCTGTACAGAAATAAAAAAATTCTTCACAAAAGAATCTAAACTGTCCCTAGCTCAAGCCTACCTACTACCTACCCTACTATATGCAGCCCCAATCTTCACTTACCTCCAAAGAACTTTGACAATGAAACTCAAACTTACATACAACAAAATTGTTAGATTTGCCACTAATCTCCCCTATCACTCACATCACTGCCTCTCCTTACAAAAACTCCACTGGTTAGGACACCATAATCAGGTCCTTCTGCCTCAGTTCCTTCTGACACACATACTGTCCTCCATCAACCTGCAGCTTGTCCATCGCTACCAACAATTATCTCACCTTATGTCCCCAAATGGGAACTCCGTAGCTCTGACCAACACCTCCTCCAAATCACTAAACCAAATAAATCTATAGGTAAAATGCTATATACCTACTCAGTTACTTCCTCTTGGAACCAAGTTCATCTCCATAACAGAACTATTCAAAACTCTGGGAACTTCAAACTCGCTATTAGGGAATATCTGGTTAACTCCAGGACCTGCCCCTGTAATGATCCTACTTGAACTCTGCCTCCTCTGCCCCATCACCCTCTTTCTACCGCTATTTCTTACAGATATCTATTCCTACTTATATTTTATATTCCCTGCTCTTTGACCTTGCCCTCCCACTTTACTCCTATCTTCTCTACATACCTTCCACCTCTGATCCCCTCCCCTTACATTCTGTACCCCTCCTTTTTCTTTTCCCTTGTGCCAGGACCTTCCGTTCTGGCCCTGTATGCCTCACTTCTCTTATACTCAGGTTACCGATTTCCCATTCACATAATGATTATGATGAAACTGTGATTGGTAGGACACATAACAGTTTATATCTATGTTCAATTTTTCATTCTCTTCAAACATTGTATAAAATTATAAAATTAATCTATTTTTGCTGTATGTATCTCCTCATGACTGTATGCTTAATTACTTGTTTGTAAACAATTTCACTGCTGTAATGGAGCTTCTCTCCTCGGATCTGTGCTGAAAAAGGGCATCTGCCCAGCCAGATCAACCTGGTTAACAAATGGCAAATAAATAATACATTTCTGTACTGGAGCTTTCCTCCCTGTGCCTCTGGTGTAAAAGAGTTGTTTTAGGCACAGCTGGACTAACCCGTTAAACAAATATAATCATCACTGGCTCACTGTGAAACTACATGATTTATGGATTCAGGCAGAATAGACACTTTCATTAAAGCCCTATTTAAGTAAACCTAAACTTAAAAATAAACAGAAGGAAAGGGTCATTTGTGTTTATGGAGGCAGAAGAGAATACTTCATTACATCTGTAGAGTTCTTGACTATCTTATAAAAATAATACATCTTGTATCAGTAGCTTCTGTACTAGTCCTTGATGTCATTATTTTGAATGATTCCACTATGTTTTTTAAGTTATGGAATGTATAGAAAGATTTAAATGTTTTACAGCAGAAAGATGTTCTCAACAAAGAAGAAACTGATCAACCAAATGAGTCAAGTATTAACTAAGAGGGAAAGGGGGGGGGGTGACACTAAAGCATCCTTTGAAAAGACACCTATAACAAGAACAAAGAAAGTTAGTCTAGAAGCTGCTAAGGGAACCACCATATAGACGGGGATAAATGGTACAAATAATCCCATAAGTTATTAGAAACCTGAAATAAAAAAATATTGGGAGTTCAGACCTTCAGAGATGTTGGCATTAGTGCTAAATAGAGCACAGTGAAACATACTGAGCTAAGCACAAAACAGTTGCCACCACAAAATTATAGGAACAATGCAAGTACAGACTTGAAAGAAGAAAGACAGTTAAGTGAATGTTCAGATACTGAAGAAAAGATAGGCAATGAAAAAGACTGCATCATGTAATGGTACATAGTATGTCATACCACAGAGCAGCTTCCAGGAAAAGGGAGGGTAGAAGGCACGGAGTTGTTAGTCAAATACTACAGAAGGGAGAATACCTGAGTAAAGGAATTGAAGAAACTACATTTCTTACTAAATAAGTGAAATCAAAATAAATGAAGTTAAAAAGTATAAAATGCACAGCCTGAACAAAATTTTTAACTCTGAAAAACTTAAACAGAGACCCTCCCCCAAATGTGGACGATTCTTACCAGTCGGTGTCGATTGAAAAGGAGAATTTAACTAAAATGAGCTATTGTAATAAAAGGAGAAGAAACAATCTGGTTGGAGTTCTGAACCCATTTCTGTTAGTTTGAAACAAAAAACTCAAGCAAATGGGGATCATAGTGCCATCAGTTCCTCTTGCAGTGAGGGCATGGTGGTTGAAAGAAGATCAGGTTGCTGTTCCTGCAGGGTGTCCCATCCTCCCCTAGTGAAGTTTCCTCCTTCCCTTCATTGGGTCTCTGAGCTCCCCTGCATGGTACTGCTGAGATGAGCATGCCTCCACCTGTGAATCCTCTGGTTCATGCAATGGCAGTGAATGGGCCCTAGGCTTGAGCTCTGCAGCTACAATACCAAGTGCTGCTATTAGGTGTCATCCAAGGGGTAAGCCAGAGCTGTCTCATCACTCTACCAGGATGAGCAAGCCAACAGCAGCTACTCATTCCCATGCTCCTAACAAGATCATACCAATGCCCAAAACGCTATTCGATCTCACTTTGTAAAAGTATTAAATACTTTAACAGCTACTCTACCTTTGATATGGAGAAACATGCACATTGGATTAATTGTGGTTAGTCATCAAGACTACTTAGAGTTGGAAAAAGCATAACAAAATCAAGAAGTTCCAGTTTTTCTGAGATTCCGGTAACTTCTGAAATGTCAGTGATTGCAGGGCAGCATCTCCAAAGCCTCATGGGATTCTTTAAAATTTGCTGAGAAAGTCAAGTGGACCACAAAGTATGCTAATTCATTACAATGACGCATTCCTAATGACTCTTAAGTTTAAGCAACTTAGTGCTGAATTTTTTTTTTTTTTTTTGAAATTCTAAACAAGCAAAGCAGGTTAAAGCAGAAAAGAATCACCATATGATTTCAATGTAGCTTTAAGCAAAAGAGGGATGCACATGTCCTTTATATCAACTGACAGTGTCAGCAAGAAGCAGATTTATAATGTGTCTAAGAGTCAATTGATGTGGATTCTTAGGTAGGTGAAAGTATTAAAGCAGAGGCAAGACATGTGGACACTTTATATAAAAACATAAGAGAAATGATTACAAATGAAAGGAGGATAGTTGTAACTGTCTTATATAAAGTTGCCTGTTCTTTGGTTTCATTAAAGATATATAAATATATAATAATAGTATTGAGAAAAATAAAATATTAAAGATCAATAGGGATCCTATTCTAAGAATTGGCTTCAAACCTTCTTTTGTTTATAGGAAAGCTGGTATTGTCAAATGGTCATGGAAATTGAAAGTATATAAAGAGTACGGGTCTATATCAACATATTGAATGCTGAAAATGCCGAATCCCAGGGAAAGAAATTGGTGTTCCATGCCCCCATACCCCCCTACTTAAATATACCAACTTCGAGACCGCATCACAGTGGGGGAAATAGCAAACTCCAGGGACGGCCCACCGATTTCTTTCCCTGGGAAATAAATCGATGTTCTGTCAGTTGACTTTGGACTCCTAAAAACAGAGGTGGCTAACTTCACGGCACCCATGCCAATGGAAAATAGATGCATGACTGATGAATCATACACCAATGCACTGTACGAACACGTACATAAATGCATGGAACTAGCCATACCCAACAGAACCAAGATTCTCTCCTCCAAAAAAAGGAAGGCAATCTGGTGATCCCCTGCCATTAATAAACTCTACAACAGAAGGAAGAAACTGTTGCAAAAAATGTGACGTCCCAAGACTGGAAAAAAATAGTTGAGATCCATCATCAAAACCTACAAAGCTAGCTATGAAAGCAGAATTGCCGCAGACACTAAAAACATCCACAAAGCCTTCTATAGTTATATCAAGAATTTCCACAGCAATACCCAGATTTGCTCTGGGTTACTGCACAATGGTACTTCCTATTCTGAGCCAACAGATATTGCCAACATACTGGCCGACAGATTCAGTGCCAACTTTGCCCCTCTCACCCCCCCTAAAGAACCAATCTCAGTACTGGAAGAATGCCAGGCACCCAGCATTACTGCAGCACAGGTTAAAGCTGCATTGTTCAAAGCCAAGAATACAGCTTTTATAAGACCCCAAAATATCCCTGGATGTGTTCTGCATGAATTGCAAAGTGAATTGGCACCACGTCTGTGTGCCCTGTTCACTCACAGCCTCACCTCCGGCTTTTTCTCTACTCAGTGGTGCACTGCTACAGTCATCCCTCTTCATAAAGAAGGAGCAACTACAGACCCTGGAAATTATCATCCCATTAGCCTGATGAGTCTGTTATGTAAGGCTATGCAGCGCATCATCAGGGACCTAATTAACAAGGATATAAGGAATCTCCAAACTCTAGATACCATGTAATTTAGTTTTGTGAAAAGTAGATCATACCTGCTCAACTTGGTTGACTTCTTTGAGTCAGTCACCAGACTTGTGGATGAGGGTAAGGCAGTTCATACAGCCTACCTCGATCTGGCCAAGGCCTTTGATACCATTACTCACTTAGGAATTATCGATAAACTCACCAAACTAGCATCAAACCCTATATTGTTTAGTGGGTTGCAAACTGGCTCACAGATACAAACCCACAAATGAAAGTAGTGGACTCTAAGTCAGACTGTTGACCAGTCATTAATGGACTCCCACAGGGATTGGTCCTAGGTCTTCTCCTGTTTTGCATCTACTTCTCAGAAGTCCAGGCCAACATGAAGGGCTCTGGTTGACCAAGTCTGCAGATGATTGCAAGATGGGAGCCATTATTAACTCCCCAAGTGATGCAGACATCCTACAGAAAGACCTCACTGAGAGCAATGACTGGTGTCAAAACCATGGCCTTAAGCTTAATGCCAAAAAATGTGTCGTCATTCCCTTTGTGAAAATCTCAGTTCCCACTAATTATCACATCGATGGGAGCCCACTGAACACTGAAGGTGTTATAAGAGATCTGGGGGCACAGGTTGACAGCAACCTCTTCTTCGACCACCACATTGCCACTGTGGTCAGAAAGTCCTTCTATGTGTTACATCTCATTACCAAGGGTTTTGCATCCAGGAAGAAAGAGGTCATAATTTCTCTCTACTCTTCCCTCAGTAGACCAATCATAGAGTATAATGTCCCATTTGGCATGTGCCTCACTAGACACCTACAACAGTTGGAGAGGCAACAATAGTACCTCATGAAGAGGATCCTAGGCCTTAAACACATGTCCTACATGGACAGACTCAATAACCTCCAGCTATTCTCTGTCTCATATCGCCTACTAAGAGGCAATGTCTGCTTGACTTACAAAACTAAAAGTTGGATATCAAATCATTGAAGAATATCTACAGGCTTGTGTTTATTCCTCAGTGAGAAGAGAGAATAACAAATCAGCATTTCCTTGTTGGTAGAATACGTCTTTAATAAAACAATTTAAGAAAAAAAGAGAAGTTATAAAACATTTAGGAATTTTTCATCTGACATCAATAGGAAGATATTTAACAAGAACAGTAGGATTTATAAAAAATAAAATTAAGGATATCAATGCTTTTTATAAAATAAGTTGATCTGCAATTACAAGAACAAGAAGGAATTTTATAAATATATAAATAACCCAGACAAGAAAGACAGTTCAATATTTACACTATTAATCTATTAATTGATAACGAAGCCGCTAGCGATGTTAGTAGGATAGCTAATGAATTTAATCTTTTTTTTACACTATCACTGTCTTTGCATGACTACCATGGGCAATTGTCAGTGCAGTTTAGTGACAGGTTCTTGCCCAAATATGTCTGAATCAGTCATACTAGCTGCTTTTTCAAAATTAAAAGATACGACATCCATGGGCCCGGATCTGATCCTAGCCAGTCTGTTACTTACTACGAAGAGTATACTGGCCCCAAGATTAGCTTTAATGTTTAATAAACTATTGGAAAAGTTTATCATCATCACCAGAATCATTGAAACTATCATGTGTATTTCCTATTTATAAGAAAGGAAAGAGAAACAAGTTGCAAAACTACAGGCTAATTAGTTTAACTTCACTAAATGGAAAGAGTTTTGAGCGATGCTTGTGAAGATTGGGAAAAGATGGGCAAAGGCTACCAGCCTAGTCAAATAGAATTTGATACATAATTCTATCATTTGTATAAATAAATGTAGAATACAGGTTTGTATTCTTAAATGAAAGAAAACACTGTAAAATGTGAACAGATTGTTGAAACATTGCCATCTGCTGTAAGGAAAACCAAGCCAAGCATTTCAAATGTTCTTTGAAGTTACAATTATCTAAAAAATGGTGCTGAAGCATCTGGCTGAACACATTCTTTCTATTGTCTTAACTTAAGGAATAATTGTTAGAGTATACATGTGAAATGTCTTTTATTGTTGTAGTTTCCTGAGTAGGTGTTAGCTTGCTAAATCATGCAGTTTGTTTGCCTGGGAACTCCAGACTAAGTGTCAAGATGATGTAATGTGAATACTGGGAAAACCTAAGTGTCAAAATGATGTAATTTGGGAGAGCGTTAGCAGAGCTGTCTGTTAGTGTTTTAAAAACTATTGTTCAGTGAGAGACTGAAAGCATTGGTCTTGGACCATCAACCCCAGTACTGCTTATGCTCTTTATGTATGTAACTAAGATTATAGCACTGTGTTTTCTCTTAAGAATAGCTAAAGATTAGAAAGTTAGATTAAGTGTTTTTCTTTAACATCAGACCTGTCCTACTGTATTGTTTTAAGTTTCTGTGTGATCTCTGAACTCTTAGATATCTCTGTGGTGTAGTAGTATTGTCTTGTGTTTTAATTATTTATTATTAAATATTTTAAAAACCTTTACCCGTGGCTGGTTTGTATAGAGATGTAGGCTCTAGAGTACATTGCATATTTATAGAGGTTATCGTAATAGGCCACTCTAATAAGCCTTAGACTGAATAGTCACATTACCAATTGGATAACAATATTGCGCAGTAATATTTGGACACCCTTTCAAGGGCCTTTGGTTAGCTGATAATATTAGCTGGTGGTGGCAGTAAATTACTACCATATAGTCTGGGTAAAGGGACACAGCTGGAGAATCTGTGTCAGCCTTTCCCAGGAGTGTCTGTGAAGTTGTATAAATACTTATCTCAAAGTGTGTGTGTTGTGTCAACTACCTGGGCAGGGACAAGAAGCACTGGTGAAGCAGAGAGGGTACTGGAGGTTAGCTTGCCAGCTAGGCTGAGATCTGGACCATATAGCTGTGCCAGTGGTGAGTCTTATTGGGGACCTGGAGAGCAAGGGAGCAACCAGCCCCAGACTGACTGTGATCTCTGTGTGCACTTAAGGGAAATTGTATTTTATTGTTTGTATTTGTTATCCTTTCCACTTCTAGGAGACAACCTCCCTAGTTTTAGTGGTGAGGATTGAGGCTCCTTGATTGCTGGGCCAGGGCACGGTCATCACAAGTGGTTGGCAGTGGTTGGGATAAGATATCCTCACTTGTGGTTTGCAGTGGTGTGGGTAGAGTGAATCCTGTAGCTTATGTACATTGATCTCTGAAAGGGTTTTGTACTCTAAATCAGCCACGCAGAGTATACTTAGAGTTCAGATCACAGTTGTTGTATTTCTTTTGTTAGCTTAGTTAGTCAGGGTGAGTAGGCAGCATGTCAGCACAGGATTGTGGAAAGCTGACAAGGAGCCAGCTGGTGGAGATGTGCCAGGCTAGGGGACTGGTGCATGGAAACCTAAGGCAGACCTGATTGCAGCCTTGGTTACAGCTGCATCAGAAAACAGCATCCAGGAGGACAATCAGACTGGCAGTGGAGATACAATATCCTCGGAGAATTGTCAGCTCAGCCTTTCTGCAGTGGACTTAAAAATCCAGCTGGAGCTAAAGAGACTTGAGTTGGAGGCCAGGCTTTTGAGATAGAAGCCAAAGAAAAGGAGCATCAAAGGAGGCATGAGAGGGAAATGCTGACTCTTCACCAGAGTCATGGAGGTAATGGGGAAGGGAGTAACTGGACCCCAGAAGCACAACAGGTCAGTTCTACAATTTAAAGAGGGGATAATTTTGATAGTTTCATTCACATGTTTGAAAGGAGATGCAAACAGTATAGTGTTGACCAAAGGCTCTGGGTATGGTTTCTGACCCCCTTACTCCATAGGAAAGCTGTAACTTGTATATCACAAATGTCTGACTTTGTCTGTTTTGATTATACTGTTGTAAAGAAATGTCTGTTAGAATGTTTTAAGCTACCACCTGAAATGTATAGGAAAAAGTTCTGTGAGCATAGATGCAAGGCAGATGAAAATGTATGTGAATATGTTGTTGAACTAAGCACTTATTTTCATAGCTGGGTGAGTGGATGTCAGGTCACCACTTTTGAAGGGCTGTCAGACCTTTTGGTGAGGGGAACAAGCCCTTAGCACTTTGCCTGAGGACATGAGGCTCTGGTTAGCTGATAGACAATGTGCTACTTCAGATGAGTTGGGGAAGAAGGGAGACCTATACCTGGCCAGCAGGGCAGCCCTGCACAAGAAGGGGACCCCCCAGGACTGCTCATGGGTCTAAAGGAACCCATTGTGGGCAGCACAGACTGCCCCAACATAATCCGCCAGTAGCAGTGGAGGCCACTCGTTCAGGTACACATCCAGGCGTTAGGGTTAAATGTTTTGAATGCAACCAGTGGGGTCATGTGGCATACAGGTGTCCTTGGAGGCAAGGTGGGGAACCAAAGATGAGGGAGCCAGTAAGTGGGAAAGTAAAAATGCCAATAGTGGGTGGTCTTGAGACAACAGGAGCATGGAACTACCATCCTGCAGATGTCCTGAGAGGGAAGAATTTGGATGAGGCAGTACTATGTACTTATGCAGTTATATGCAGTGAGGCTAGGAGACAAGCATGTGGGTCTGGTAGCCTGGGGGAGACCCAGACAGACTACATACTTGCAGCCAGGACTGCTGAGGTGGTTACTTCAGGGAGTGAGCTATGCTGTAGCAGTGATACTGAATGTGAGCCACAGCTGCTTGTGGGTACTGATGTTCCCTTGGACAGGGTAACTGCAAAGGTAAAGGTGAGTAGTAGTACCCAGGCTGACAGTAAGGCACCACTGTCAGGGGATGCCAGACTTCCTGTGGAAGGGGAGCTGGGAAGGGTTACAAGGAGAGAGTTGAGACAGGCTCAGCTCTCAGACCCTACATTGCAAGGCCTGAGGCAGGTAGCTAGGGAGGCACCTGATTCTCAAGGGAAGGGGGGATCTGCATACTGGGACAAAGGGTTACTATACAGACAGTGGACCCCTGAGGGAGGGCTAGAAGATGAGAGAGTACAGCAGTTGGTAGTGCCTAGAGCTTACCGTCTGGCGCTTCTAGCCATAGCCCATGATATTCCCTTTGCAGGTCATATGGGCATAAAACATACAAAGATGCATATTATGCAAAACTTCTATTGGCCTGGAATTTCCAGAGATGTAACAGGGTTCTGCAGGACCTGAGAGCAGTGTCAAAAGGTAGGCAAGGCAGGAGACAAGGTGAGAGCTCCTTTGATGCCTTTATCTGTGACTGAGGAGCCATTTTAGAGGGTAGCTATGGATATTGTGGGTCCTATGAGTACCCCAAGTTCCACAGGGAAAAAGTATATCATAGTAGTAGTGGATTATGCTACATGATACCCTGAGGCAGTGGCTTTGTCCTCCATTGAGGCAGAGAAGGTAGAAAATGCTTTGTTAGAGATTTTCAGCAGGGTAGGTTTCCCAAAAGAAATACTGACTGACCAAGGTGCCAGTTTTATGTCAGACCTGTTGGCTTGCCTGTGGAAGTCCTGTGGGGTGAAGCACATGAAGACCACCCCCTACCATCCCCAGACTAATAGTCTTGCTGAGAGGTTACACTCTACAATCAAGTCCATACTACGGGCATTTGCAGATCAGTTTAAGAGAGAGTGGGACAAATATTTGCCCCATCTGTTGTTTGCTTACAGAGAGGTTCCCCAGGAATACATGGGTTTTTCACCCTTTGAGTTGTTGTATGGGGATAGGGTGAGCGGACCTCTACATTTAATTTGAGATGAGTGGGAAGGTGAGTGCGAGTCTCGCAAGGAGTCTGTTGTGGCATACGTCCTAAACCTCAAGACAAGGCTCAGGGAACTCATGGGCTTGGCCCAGGACAACCTGGCAGAAGCCCAACAACAGAAAAAAGGTGTGGTATGACAGGAATGCTCGAGCTAGAGAATATGCTGTGGGGCAGCAGGTAATGGTTCTCATTCCTGTCAGACACAGCAAGCTGCAAGCAGCTTGGGAGGGACCCTACAAGGTTTTGAGAAAGGTAAGTGATGTTTACTACATGGTGGAAGTGCTAGGCAGATGGCAGGGGCACAAATTATACCATGTTAACATGATGAAAACTTACCATTATAGGGAGGCCCTTGTGCTGAGCATTTGCAGTGGATTGCAGGAGGATTGGACGAGGATAAGGCGGTCCAGACAGCCTATCTGGACCTCGGCAAGGCCTTCGACACCATCCCCCACTCTGGAATCATAGATAAACTTACTAAGCTGGGCATAAACCCCTATGTCACTTGATGGGTTGCCAACTGGCTTACTGACAGAACCCAGACTGTAAAAGTAGCTGACTCCAAATCCAGCTCCAGACAAGTGACAAGTGGAGTACCTCAGGGTTCAGTCCTGGGACCACTCTTGGTTGGCATCTACTTCTCTGAAGTACAGGCCAACACTAAGGGACTCTGGCTAACAAAGTTCGTAGATGACTGCAAACTGGGAGCCATTATTGAATCCCCAAATGATGTGGATATTCTACAAAAGGACCTTACAGAAACATATGCCTGGTGCCAGAGCCATGGGCTCAAGCTTAATGCCAAGAAATGTATAGTTATCCCCTTTGGGAAAAAAACATGTACCCATGAATTACTACATAGGTGGCAGCACACTAAATATCAAAAGTGTGATGAGAGACTTAGGGACACAGGTGGACAGTGGTCTCACTTTTGATAACCACATCGCCACAACAGTCAGGAAATCCTTCTATGTGGAACACCTCATCACTAAGGGCTTTTCATACTGAAAAAAGGAGGTCATTGTCCCACTGTACTCATCCCTCATTAGACACATTATAGAGTATAATACCCCGTTTGGTATGTACCTCACAAGACATCTGCAATAGCTGAAAAGGCCACAGAAATACCTCACTAAAAGAATCACAGTCCTAAAGCAGATGCCATATGCTGACCGTCTATAAAAACTCCATCTATACTCTGTGGCATATCATCTACTCAGAGGCGATCTCTCCTTAACATAAAAGGCCATGTCAAAGCCTGAGCTGTTGGACATGCTCCACTTAAAGAAATCCCAATCCCTCAGAGCCACATGCTCCAGGGATCTAAACCTTGTTATCACAATGAACAAAACATGCTGAAGGGATAGGTTCCTGACCCAGAGACTCCCCATACTCTGGAATAGACTGCCCATACATGTCAAGCAGAGCGCCTCCTTGGCCCTCTTCAAAAGGAACCTTGATGATTGGATGGGAGATAGGAAATTCACCCCGGGGATCATGTCTGTCACTCTGCTAGACATAGGTCCAGAGAAGTAAATATTGTGGGAAGAAATATCCAGGGAATTGTTATGGCTAGACTTGTATAGACCCTAGGGCCGATAGCCTAGTACCAACTTATGAACCTATGAACCTTTGAGTCTGAGGGAGATCTGGGGACTGATCTCCTCAGTGAGGCTCGGGCTGACACCTCGGTGGAAGGGGTAGCAATGTCCCAGCAGCTATCTCCTACCCAGGTACGAGAAATCGGATCAGTGTTGCAGGAATTTGAAGACATGTTCACTGGGAAACCAGGGAGCACCCGCCTGGTGCAGCACCAGGTGGATACAGGACCCCAAAGGCCTATTATGCAGGCCCCTTATAAGGTGCCTAAGAGAGTCAAACAGACTCTGAGGGAAGAGGTACAGGAGATGTTGAAACTAGAGGTGATTCAAGAGTCCAACAGTCCCTGGGCCTCACCAGTGGTGTTGTTGCCAAAGAAGGATGGCAGCACTAGGTTCTGTGTGGATTACAGGAAATTAAATAGTCACACAGAGTCAGATGCTTACCCCATGCCTAGGACAGATGAGGCCCTAGAGCAGCTGGGTGGGGCTAAGTATCTTACAACCATTGATCTTACCAAGGGTTACTGGCAGGTGCCCTTGACTCCCAGTGCTAGAGAGACGTCAGCCTTTGTGACTCCTTTTGGCTTGTATGAGTTCACAAAGATGCCCTTTGGGATGAAGAATGCTGCAGCAACTTTCCAGAGGCTGGTGGATAATATCCTAGCAGGAGCAGGAGGGTTTGCCTTTGCTTACCTAGATGATATTGCCATCTATAGCCATTCCTGGCCAGAGCACCTTCAGCATGTCAGGGTGGTGCTGGGCAGACTACAGAGGGCAGGGTTGACCATTAAGCTGAGTAAATGTCAGGCGGGTATGTCAGAGGTCTCCTACCCAGGACATAGAGTGGGGAGTGGTAAGATAAGGCCAGAACCTGCCAAAGTGGAAGCTATTCAGGCATGGCCTGCCCCTGTTACCAAAAAGCAGGTGAGGGCATTCTTAGGGACAACAGGATACTACAGAAAGTTTGTCCCCAGTTATAGTACCATAGCTGCTCCCCTCACAGACCTGACAAGGAAGAACAGGCCAGATAAGGTAGTGTGGACCCCGGCATGTGAGCAGGCATTTCAGAAGCTTAAAGAAGCTTTGGGAGGACCCCCTGAGTTAGCCATTCCAGATTACAGCAAAGAATTTGTTGTGCAAGTGGATGCTTCATACCATGGGGTGGGGGCTGTACTTAGCCAGATTTCTTTAGAGGGGGGAGAGCACCCAGTGGTTTATCTCAGTTATAGGCTCCAACCCAGGGAGGAATGCTATGCAGCTGTAGAAAATGTATTTATTTTATTTATTTTACATTTGTTAACCGTGAAATTCCGACTGGACCAGGTCCATTTTCAGCGGAGGCCTGGGGAGAAAAGCTCCAACATCAAGTTATACAAATACAGTACATCCAGCATAATACACAAAACAGGTTACATCATGTATGCTGAGTATAGTAATATAACAAGAAATTAATAAAAACACTCCAGGTAAAAGAAGATATAGAACATGGGTAAAAAGACAATGTCAGTCATACATTAGTAAGAAAAAAAAATATATCAAGTAAGATTCTACAGTTAAAAGTACCCTTTCAGATGACCAAGCCTACAGGGGATCAGAGCTCCAGCATGTGATCAGAGAGGAATTTGGGGAGTTAATAGTAGTATGGGTAGGGTTATGTGATAAACATAACAGAGTCCCCCTGCAAAAACATTAAAAAAAAGCATTACAGTCCCGGACTCTTGGGCAGTGGGCATGATCTAGGCAGACCTTGCTACTGCACACCTGTTCGGTACACATGTGCAGTATAACCATAGAAATACCTGAAAATTAGCCACAGATAAGAACTGGTTATAATGTGTGACTGTATAATAGCATTACTGTTATCACAGAAAGAGGTTAAACAAAACATCTGCTGTGATACACCTTCTGCAAGAATACATTCATCAAGACCCAACACTTATGAAGTAACACCAGAGATTGTAGTAAATCATTTTTTTTCATTTAGACTCACTGTCACTCATCTGGTGTACATGTGAAATGTACATGGGTGACTCTAGATGGAGTATAGAATTTATACTGTGACTCTCAACAGTAGTTACTACTAAACACTCATTGAAAAAAAAAAGAGAATTAAATAATTCAGGCGGAGATGGATAGCAACATACAGACTATGTCCTGTGATACTAATCAGGCTAAAATTGCAGTCACCACACTGCAGTTTCTAATAATGGACTAGCCGTTTAGCAACATGCTGCCAAACATGCACAGTAGTACACCATGGAGGTACTACAACCTGTGAAAAGAGAGGTAGAAGCCATTATGATGCATGTGAGTGAATTGCTAGGATGCACTGAAGAGGCTGCCATCTAAAGTCAGCAAGATAACTTGATTTCTGATTGCCACTACCATCTCAAATTCTATACGAATTGGTTACTGGACACCAAATTGTCCCCACATCCACTGACAGTGTGGAACACATAGCAGATATGTGTCTTCTGTATCTGTTTGCCTTGCACATTAGAGTTCTATTGTTTGACAGTCAATTAAGCAGTCAAATCACAGAAATGCTCACAAGATCAGGGAGGATGTAACAGTCAATATTACCTCATAAACAGGAAAAAGTGAGAAACATAGCTATGTAGATAGTTCATTGCAGAAATTGTTAAAATACATTTATAAAATATATACAAGTATGTGCCACTGAAGTTGGATGTTCTTTTAATTCTTTTCAGAACTGTCTTCCAGCATGTATAATATCACATAAACCCAAGAACAGCTTTGTCATTGTGATGATGCTACTCTTTGCACCATTGCATAATACTAGTTATTTGCTGTATAAATATTTACTTCAAGGTAGAAAAGAACATTTGTTGTGAGAACTGTAAAACTGTTTTCAATTAACATTCTGAAAACTAATATTGTTTGCTGCGCCAATGTTCTGAGGTACTGAGAAAAAAATAAACTGTTCAGATGTAAGGGGTGTTTTGCCTCCAAAATGAGGGATATTCACATCCCTGAAAGGTCCATTGTCCTTTAACATACAAAGAGATAAAAAAACGATCCAATTATTCAATTATTCCCAAGACCGTCAGCCTGGTAAATAGTTTTAAACAATGTATCCTTCCAAGTTCTGGCAGTCAGATATGCTTTGTTCACTTCCACCAGGGTGCATTTTATTTTGTTAATTCAGCTTGAATTGTAATATGCGGCTAAATAAATAAATAAACAAATGACTACTGACATTTTTAAGATGGAACCATTGTTTCGTTAGCTGAATGCTGATTACTTGAACATCTGTGTAAATTACTTAATACAACATTTGATCTTCTTTAGTTCTTTGTTGTACTTTCATATACAGATGCACCTCATAATGAGAGACAAGCCTCAATTAAAGTACTAAATAGTGCACCTGAGACAGGCATATTACAAACAGATGCTTCACTAAATCCAAAATGAGCACTGGGGTGTTTTTTGTTTGTCATGACATTTAATTTGCCAAGGCTATAATCCAGCCCCTGAAGCACTGTAGTCTTTCCCAGCATGCTGTGTGCATTTCAGTTTGCACTTCTTAACTGCTGCTCATTTTTTGTGATTTCGGAATAATAAATAATTATATGTTTAAATATTACTGAATGAAACTGTAACATTGTACAGGATCATGTAGCCCTGGTTTTGAGGCATCACAATCTTCCTCAATATGTTGTTCACACAGTATTTCTTTGCTTTTTATTGCATTTATACTTAACCAAGGAAGTAAACCTTTGCAGTTTATTTTATTTTACTGCCTTCATTGTACCTTTAATACGTCATAAGCAAAGAATGTGTCATAATATGTGAGTTTTCGATCTGTATTATTACTGATCACATTTTTCAACAGCATATGATTTTTTTCTGTGAGCTTTTTCTCTCCCCTGACTTGCTGACCATTATTTCTCCCATTTTAATCAGCTGCCCCATTTGTTTCTTTAGACTGACAGTCATCCACAGTAGTTATCACAGAGGAACCCCCCAGAGAGTTGCATGTCTATCACCTACCCTTTCCCTGTATGGGGGGTATGCAACCCTCATTACTGTGGGAGGCCAATATGCCTTGCCTGTGTCAGTGTCCTCTTCCAAATACCACAAAGTACTTTGGTGACCCACACTCAATGCCCATGGCTACTTCTGGGTCTACAACCCATCTTCCAAAAGCCATCATGTATGATGCTTGTTCATCATTTTACTCTTTCATATTTAACATTTTTGTGACTAAACAGTAAGAACTAGAGTTGCTAAATAATGTGAAACAAAGCAGTTACTGATATACTTCAAAAAACTCCAAAAAACAAAATATATGAACAGAAACTTCTTTATTAGATGAATATTATAGTCAATAATACAAATAATTAAACTGTCACCAGTTTGGAGACCTTTGCCCACAAAATAATTACTTATGAGAAAGATTACACTATTTACTAATACACTTACCTCTATTATATTTGCATTTGTGGTATAACATATTGCTGTTACATACAGTAAAGCACAGTTTGCAAATTTAATTTAGGTCATGAATGGATATTTCATTTTTGAAGAAAAGAAAAACATATTTTACAATATCATGACTTCTATACTGGTATTGTTATTTTACATTTGATTACTTACAATTTTTTAGTAAACAATCTTTGTTGAATACTACAGTCAGCCTTAAACTGAACCTGAGAATAGTCCATTTATATCAATGGTCTCCTCTGGTTAATAAACAACATAAAACAAAATAACATAAAATAAAATAAAACAAGGTTTACCACTTACTATATCTTAATCTTTTTGAAATTATGACATTCTTAACATAGTTAGTATTGCCTCATATGTTGCACAATACAACTGAGTTATGTCTCCATCTTAAAAACACAAAGTACTAAAGTTGGTTATTTATTTGTTACAGCATTCCTGCAGGCCTAATGTCTGAAAAATACTGATTACATTTATAAAATAAAATTATGTAGCTGGAAAATGCATTAAATGGTTGACTAAACTGAGGAAGGAAACAATCTTTTGGAACCGTCTGCATAATATGAACTTGTAGTAACTACACTCCTCATGCAAGTTTAGAAACACCAGACTACTACTGTCTTTTGGCTTTTCCCAGTTAGGGGTCACCACAGCAGAACTCCAGTCCGCTAATGATTGGCGGTGAATTTTACAGTGTCGAGTTGCAAGCCCAGCACCCCACCTTCAAAGAAGGCACACCCACACATCTACCTGCATGTCTTTTTTAAATTCACTCAACCATGGGAAGGACATGCAGACTCCTCACAGAAGGCGCTCTAGCTGAGAATCGAACCAGAGAACCTCTTGCTGTGAGGTAACAATGCTAACTGCTGCACCACCGCAACCCAGTTCAGCAACACCAGACTGTTGTTGTTGTTGTTTGTCTTTCGGCTTTTCCCGGTTAGGGGTCGCCACAGTGGAACTCTGGTCCGCTAATGATTGGCAGTAGATTTTTACGTGCTGGCTTGCCAGGCCTAACGCACAACCTTCAACGAAGGAATGCCCATTCACACATGTCGCCACACAGAAGACGCTCTAACTGAGAATCGAATGGGCAACGTCTAACTGTGAGGCGATAATGCTACCGCAGCACCACCACCGCAACACCAGACTATTATGTAAAAATATATTAAAACCCCTACTTTAACATAACAACAGATAATATTATAGGTATTTGCCATCACAGCCTATTCTTCAACATGACAACAAATACTAAAGCCCAGTTAAAATACAGCAGGCTTGTTTACAAATTAAAAAGCTGCAAAGTCCATTTATTAAGTTAATGACTTCAAGTACATCTTCTCAGACAGAGAGCTTTATAGACAGACATAAAGATAGACAGATTAACAGGTAGATATATAAACAGATAGACAGAAGAGAGAGAGAGAGAGATGCAGGCAAATTGTAAAGGAAAGATGATTTCACCTAATTACGCACCAAGATGTGTTTTGTCATGCCATCATGACTGAAGTTGAAATCTAAGAAACTAGTTGTTACAATAAAGGGAACAACTAAGTCACAGAGGCTTATGACATGAATGTTATGATGTTGAGACCTTTCTAGTGAATGCCGGAAATATCAAAAGTATTACATCGTCACAAGGCAACTCTCACTACAAAAGAACAGGGTTTAAACATGTAGCAAATAAGGTAAACACTTTTTAATGCTGTTACTTCTGAGTGACAGTGATTATTTAAGAGATATGAGTACATTTGCTGAGAAGTAATCACAAGATGTTGTTGCATAGACAAAAATAAATAAATAAATACATAGGTTCCTATCTGCTTACCTTGGTTTTAATCAGAAGTGCTCTGTGGTGAAATGGAATTAATTGCCAGTTTGTAACTTAATGCTGATGGTAGCATTTGAGTCACAGATTAAATGAAGTGAGGCATTAGCTAAAAGGGTTATATGAGAGTCCTTGCAGCTATAACAAAGCACAGATCAAGTAATTTTGCTGGTATCATATTAACACATTCAGTTATTTTAATATAAAAGAGGTGATGCCTCATTAGACTCCAATGAATAACAAATCGGCTGCTTAAGCTTCTGTTGTGACTAGCATATTATAAAATCAATCAGTGTATATAGAATTCAGACATTAAGTTCTTCTTTTAAATATAAATATTTCTTCAGACTTCTTGTGTAACTATGCTGTTTTGCTTTGTAATGCATGTACAGCAAAATGAAAATAATTATCACCACTCCTAATGATATAAAACTGGGACAATGTATAATCCTATTTGTTATGTCCTGGGATTGGGTTTGAAAGCAAAAATGATGTCTAGAAAGTATCCAGGATGGTGATTTGAGGGTTGCATCTTTGCTGTCTGCAAATAGGTTCATAGGTTCATACAAATGTACTAGGCTAATGGCCCTAGAGCCTTTATAAGCCTAGCCCAAAAGATTCCCTGGCAATATGCCACCCAATGTTATTTCCCAGTGCCTCTGTCAAGCAGAGCCTCTGAAATGATCCCTGGGGTGAATTTTCTATTTCTCATCTACTCGTCAAGATTTCTCTTGAAGAGAGCCAGTGAGGTGCTCCGCTTGACGTGTAAGGGAAGTTATTCCAGAGCATGGGCAGTCTCTGGGTTAGGAACCTATCCCTCCAACACATTATGTTGATTGTGGTAATGAGGCTGAGGTTGCTGGTGCATGTGGTATGGAGGGTTTGGGATTTCTTTAGATTTAGCATATCTAGCAGTGCTGGGTCTGACATGGCTTTATAGGTCAAGCAGAGATCACCTCTAAGTAGGTGATATGATATCTAAAAAAGTTGTTCTTTTAGTCTTTCCACATAGGGCAAGTGTTTAAGGCTTAGGATCCTTTTAGTGACGTATTTTTGTGGTCTTTTTATTTGTTTCATATGTCTAGTGAGGTACATGCAGAATGGGGCATTGTACTCGATAATTAGTCTAATGAGGGAAGAGTAGAGAGAGACAATGACCTCTTTCTTCCTGGAGGCAAAACTCTTTGTAATGAGATGTGCCACATAGAAGGATTTTCTGACACAGTGGCAGTGTGATTATCAAAGGATAGATCGCTATCCACTTTGTTCCCAGATCTCTTATGACACCTTCGGTGTTCAATGGACTACCATTGATGTGGCAGTTCATGGGTACCATGTTCTTCCCAAAGTGAATGACAATAAATTTTTTGGTGTTGAGCTTAAGGCCATGGTTCTGACACCAGTCATTGGTCTCTGTGTGGCCTTTCTGTAGGATGTCAACATCATTTGGGGGAGCTAATAATGGCTCCCAGTTTGCAGTCATCAGTAAACTTGGTCAGCCAGAGTCCATTGGTTTTAGCCTGGACTTCAGAAAAAGTAGATGTCAAACAGGAGAGGACCCTTCTGTCCAAGAGCCAGTTTGCAACTCACCTTGCGACATAGGAGTTGATGCCGAATTTAGTGAGTTTATCTATGATTCCTGAGTGAGGAATTGTATCAAAGGTCTTGGCCAGATCAAAGTAGGCTGTGTGAACTACCTTGCCTTCATCCACAGCTCTGGTGACAGACTCGAAGAAGTCTACCAGGTTGAGCAGACAAGATCTACCCATAACAAATCTGAACTGTGTGGGATCTAGAGTCTGGAGATTCACTATGCCCTTATTTATTAGGTCCATGATGATGCGCTCCATAGCCTTACATACCAGACTTTTCAGGCAAATGGGGCGGTAGTTCCCAGCGTCCATAGTCGCACCCCCTTTATGGAGTGGGATTACTGTAACAGTGCGCCATTTGGCAGGGGCAAAACCTGAAATGAGGCTGTGATTGAACAGGACACTCAGGTGTGGTGCCAGTTCATTTTGCAATTCATGTAGAACACAGCCCAAAATGTTGTCAGATCCCATGGAAGCTGTATGCTTGGTCTTGGCCAGTCCAATTTTAACCTGTGCAGCTGTAATATTGGGTACTTGGCTTTCCTCAGGTATTGAGATTGTCCCTTTTGGGGGGTGAGAGGGGGTTGAAGTTGGCACTGAATCTGTCAGACAGTATATTGGCTATGTCTGTTGGCTCAGTATATGAGTTACCATTGTGTAGTAGCTCCAAGCAGATCTGAACATTACCTTGTAGATTTCTGACATGACTATAGGAGGCCTTGTGGTTGTCTTTAGTATCTGTTGCAATTTTGTTTTTGTAGCTAGTTTTGGAGGATTTGATGAGGGATCTTAACTTTTTGTTAAGGTAGTCAAGGGAGTTTTTCCAGTCTTGGGACTTTGCCTTGTTCTGCAAAAGTTTCTTCCTTCTGTTGTAGAGTTTGTTTATTGGCCTCCTTTTTTTGGAGGAGAGCATCTTGGTTCTACTGGGAATGGTTCGTTCCATGCATTTGTGTACGTGTTCATACAGTGCACTGGAGTATGATTCTGCCTTCTTGAAATTTATTCTCAATTTGCATAAGCAATGTAAAGTTAGCCACCTCAGATTTTAGAAGCTGAAAGTTGGCTTTGGAAAAGTTTTTTACGGTGGTTACCTTTGCGGGGGGTGTGGGTGGGATGTAGATATTCATGGTGACTAGCTTGTGGTCAGATCTGACCAGGGAGGAGTTGACAGTTGCTATAGAGCAATGGTCGCCCATATTAGTAATAACCAGGTCGAGGATGTTGCTACCCCTAGTGAGGGTAAGAATGAGCTGGTCCAGGGCATTGGAATTGATGAATTCCAGGAAACATTGAGCAAGTGTGTTGGTACTTCAGTAGTTTTCCCAGTAAATGGATGGGTAGTTAAAGTCACCCAGTATGAGGGTGTTGGGTTGGACCTCTATATTTTCCATGGTGTTTAGGAATGTGAAGTGAGATTCTTGGGACATGGTGGAGGATCCATAGCAGGCAATAACCGGAATTGCAGTTTTGCCCAGTGTTAGTTGTACCTGGAGTATCTCTGATGCATTATGTTGGGCAATTAGCCTGGAGGTCTACATATCCTTTATGAATATGGAGACACTACCACCTTTAGGACTTTGATCCACATTTTGGGGCTGAAAGGTGTGGTATGAGTTATAGCCTGCTAGCGCAGGAGTGCTTTTAGGTGCCTTGAACCAGGTCTCTGTTACTGCACAAATGTTAATGTTCTCCATTTTGAGGAGTGCTTCAAACGAGTGAATTTCAAGATAGAGACTTCTAGCACTGAGTAGCATAACCCTCAGATTACATTTGCTTGTAGCTGTTACAGTGGTAATTTGGTCCTCTGGACATTGCCTAAAAAAGGCACTATAGGGGTGGCAAAAGCCTTGGCCAATATACAGAATCCCAGGGGTGACAGATGCAGGCCATCTCTGGCAAAGCATCGAGGTCTGTCAATCATGAATTCCAAAACAGTGTAAGAAACTTCTCTGTGTGGAAGATTTTCAGTCCATATATTTCTTGTTAATCACTGTATATTAATCAGATCAGACAATAGTAGTAGAAGTAGCGAACATAAACTTGTCTTAAGTCAAAACAAAACAAAAAGTAATAATAGAAAATATATAATTGTACAGCATTACTAAGTATTCAAAAGTAATCCAAGCAAGGCAGGCAGCCTGTTTCCAGTCGAAAATCCTTTATTAAGTGTACTGAGTGTTGTGGGGTAAGAGGAGAGGGTTGTCAGTGTACATGAGGCAGTTTCTACATTGCCTCAGGATGCCCAGGTTCTCCAGGTTAATAGGAGAAATCATGGGGAACTGGCCTTTGGACATGCCTGGAAGGGTGTGTAATTTATTAAGTACTGAGGCTGTTTCCTTTATAGAAAGTTGAGAGCTGGTAGCATCTGTGTGCTGTAGGAATTACTACGGGAAGTTCTAGACTTTATAAGCTTGTTTAAGTGCAGAAAGAAAGAGAACTAGCAAGATCTAAGGGAAAACTTGAAGAGTAGACTTTCTGGCATCAGGAATAGTTTACCCTAGCTTACCACCGCTGCACGTAGCACAAACCCAAGCAAACAGGGTTTTTTAAGGCAGAAAGCTAAAAGGGATACAATGCAGCCAAAATGGCCAATAAGGCACAGTTTCAGAGCTGGAAACCGCTCTTCTAGTGGTAGATAGGCTGGTCAGTGCTTAGCACTCCCACTGATAAGCAGAAGGGCTTCTCTCTATCACAGAAAGGTCTGGGAAACTCAGAAACTCCAATACAGTCCTGAATTCAGCAGATCTGAATCCGAATTATTCTAGTAACAAAAAATGGCAGGAAAATGAGCAAACAGACTTGTTTTGTTGTTTTTGTTTTTTAGGAAAACAGTAAATAAATACACTTAAATCAACAATAAATTCACTTTAAACACAGATCAGGCTAGCACACTTGAGTGTGTAGCCAACAATCAGTACATGCAGTTGAAATAAATGAAATAACTTTAAAAAAGAGTAAAATAAAGTGCAGTAAGCAGTTTTAAGCTAAAAACGGTAAACAGAGGTACTTAGAATCAACCAAAGTTTCTCTTTCTCCTTTCTGCTGCTCTTGCAGTCTGCAGTATGCCATAGCAGGATCTGCTGAGCTAAAACAAGAACAAACCGAAGCAAATACTTTTTTTAAGGCATAAAGTTAAAAGGGATAGAATGCAGCCTAAAATGGCCAATAAGGTGCAATTTCAGAGTTTGAAAACACTCCTCTAGTGGTAGTTAGACTGCTCAGTGTTTACCAATCCCACTGATAAGCAGAATGGCTTTCCTCTATCACAGAAAGGTCAAGGCAACTCAGAAACTCCAATACAGTGCCAAATTCATGTCATGTCATGATGATGTCATCTTCTTAACCTCCAGGGATTGCAATCTACAGCATGAATATGAGTGGTGTGCTGCTTAGTGTGAAATGACTGTGATGAAAATCAGCATCTACAAATCAGAGATCATAGTTCTGTCACAGAAGACAGTGGATGGCTTTTTGCAGGGTGTAGAATTGCAGCTATCTTGAGCTGAAGAATATTACTTTCCTAGAATTTTGTTGAAAGACAGAAGAAACAGGAGATGGACATGTGCACTGGTAGCTCTGCTGCAGGTGTTCTACAGATGTGTTGACAAAGTAAGGACTGAGACTGAGGATAAAGCTCTCTGCTTACCTGTCATTCTACATCACAAATTTTACCTGTGCTCATGAGTTTTTGTTATTAACTGAATGGCTGCAATCATGAGTGCATATAGCAGAAATGAGATTGCTTTAGTTTGCAGGCTTACTAGGGAGTTCTTGGTGATAGAGCGAGGAGCTTGGTAGGCATAGGATCTCAGACCATGGCCATTACTCTTTCAGTTTCAGTTGCATCAGCTTGTTGATTTGGAGACCTCTCACTGGAGATGTACCAGGAACATTCAATTCAGAGGAGACTCTAAGGCAGATTAGGAAAATTTGCAGGCAATGTGCCTCTTAGCTTACTTGGGAATTCTGAGGATACCACATGATGAGCTAAACACTGCTGCTGAGGATTATGAAGCCTCTGTCTCCTACAAAGCCTGTTACCACATCACACATACCAAGCCAAACAATGTAGAAACTGAATGTATAGCTGGATGACAATTATATTAGTCTCTTGACCATTTATAAATGTATAAGGAAGTACACCAGCAACTAAAATAGTTTAAAAGTTTGATTTGAAATCTGAATAAAAGATTTATTTAATTAGATATTTATTTGTTTCTTAACATGATTGGTGGTGGGCTGCATTATGCTTGAGAATAAACCTATCACTGCTTTCTAAGTCTGACTGTAACAGAATTTGTTAACTGCACTTAAGCCTTATAAAATCTGCTACATGTAAATTTAAAAAATGATTATATCTGCAATAGTTGCAGTGGCATTGAAAGATGTGAGAACTTGTGACCTTTTCTATGCAGTGTTTAAAGAAAGTATAGAAAGATTCTAATTGATTTTTGTAGCTGCCTTTTCCTGGGAAATACAAAATTTAAAGAAAAGATGTGAACTGTATAGTAGATGTGATACAGAAACTGCTGTGGTTCTATCATGTGATACAAGAACTGTAACAATTCATAGGCCAGGAAGCTAACAGCTGTACAAAATGCAACTGGAAGATTCTGTAATAAGATAACTAGTCAGTGGTGAGAAATTAAAGTAATTAGTAGGTGAATGTGAAACACTGCTTGACTGCATCTATAGTTTCTGTATTGGAAAAAAAAAACAAGCTATATATCTTAAATGAATAAACTGTTGGAGAAACAGCTACCCTGGAGCTTTTGGTACAAAGACCTGTGAGTTTATGTTTCTGCATTTATGTCTCTCCCCAGACATGACCTTCTGAATATTCACTCAGCATGGCATAGAGCCCAATAATTATTTTAGTTATGAGATACCTAAACTAAGGTTTAACTGTACTAAGATGTTGTCTTTCATATAATTTACTTGTTCAAAATGATTATATTTTCTATGTGTGCAAGTTTATATTTCTCTGAATATTTAAATGTTAATTACACTAATTATGTAAGTCATTATTTCTTAAGTAAAGTATTTTTATTCACTCACTTTTCAAAAGCATGTGGTTGATTATCTCTTTATTTATTTATTAACTGCTTAGATGATATATACTACTAAATGGTGGCAAGATGCAGGATTGCATCTTTAACTGAGCAGACTGCTCTGCTACACAGTTGTCTGGTTTATTATCAAGAATAACACTGTAACTGGGAGTTCCACAGTAAAATAATCTGGGGTGGTAGAAGTGCATTCTCTTGGTCCTGGACAGAAGAAAGTAGTGCTTCTGAATATCAGTAGACATCCCTGGAAATCCAGGTATGTGTGTATGTAAGAATGTATTCATCTGGACAAAGTAGCACTGGAAAGCAATGAAACCTAGAGTGTCTGTTAAGAAAGGGGGTTTAGGCAGATAGACCAAAGTATCAATTCAGTGAGGTATCCTGTGTGAAATCTCTTCTTGGGTGTAAATGGTATAGAGCCATATCCAAGAAAAGAATACAGATTTACTGCATCATCTTGATGCCAAACTGCACATATCAGTCTGTTTAATGATTTATGTAATGTGGTTTGAAAGATCATCATTCTTGTGACTATGAGAGTTTAGATTTAGAAAATATATTGATAGATAGTGAAATGGATTAAAGGATCACAGCCTAGCCCATTCTTCTATACAGGTTGATGCCAAAAACCTTTTCAGCCTTGACGTGTACATATTAACAAATATATGATATTAAATATGACACAGTGTACAGAGCAGGCAGAACACAGAAACATCATAGTAAAGATATGCATCATGTGCACAGAACAGAAGGTTCACATGAAATATAAACATTACAGTGAGTTTATAAACATGCAAAATACAGAGACTACAGAGATTAAGGAATGGGTATGAGGATTTACCTCTAAGGGGGTAAATCAGGAAATCAGCAATGTTTTTTCTCCATAGCTCTGTTTTATGTCTTAAATATGGAAATGTATGGAGTTAATCAGTAAAAACAGACATTTTAAAGCCTAAATAATTTGTTTGCAAGACTAAGTTGATAACATGAAAAACAGATTGTCTTATTTAAAGATTTTGTCCTGCTTTCATTCTTTCACATAGATAGTTGACCATACATGAAGGCTGCAGTAGTGAAAAGGTCATCCCACATGTTTAGGCTGTACAGTTTCGAAGAGAAGAGTTCCATGGATCTGGGAAGTGGAGCAATGTTTGCAGGATGTCCAGTTAGATTCATATCTCACTTTAGCAATCAATTATAACAGAAAAAAGATTATGTGCAATAATTAGATGAAGCAGGGATGTAGGCCAACAAATTCAGATTGTGTGGTAATCATAGTTATAAAGTAGACACATTTATCCATGCTATCTGCAAATGAATGCAGCTAAGCCTCAATTCATTGAGGCCACATACACTAATGAGCAATGCCTGCAAGTAAGCATAAGCAAATTAACACATTATAAGATATAAATGAGGAATGATATAACCCAGCATATGTTACTGAAGCATTCTGCTGCCTATTTGCTATTCATAGTGAATTTTTCCCACTTTTTCACACCATTTGCAAATATGTGACATGAAGCGAGGTCTCGCCAATCCTACCTATGTTACAATCCACAAAAATGTTGTCACGTGCAGCTAGCCTTGCTATGTTCTGGTATGAGCTGCTTGTCTTTGCTGATCCAAAACCACTTGTACCAGTGCACTTTCTAGCAATGAAGGCAGAGCTATAGACAGAGGACAACTCACTGTAACTTTGATAATCAGGAGATACTTGACATGTTCAAAGTGGACAGGTACATCATAAGGGTCTTAGTGGGTATGAATGACCCCTACCCTCATAGGAGTACCAGAGGAATGCATGGACTTCCTAGCCCTGTGGACACTAAGGTAAGTATAGTCCTCAATATACTTGCCAAGGGGATCTTCCAGAACAGATGGAGGACTGTTTGGTCATCTACTTCCCAGTGTCACATCAGGACCAAGCAAGGACCATGCATACATTTTATGGGCTGGCAGATTTCCCTGAGGTACTTGGTGTGATAGATTGCACCTATGTTGCAAATAGGCACCCTCCTGGTCCACAGGGGGTGTGATACTGTAATAGGAAGGGCTACCATTACATCAATTATCAGGTAATGCGTAATACATGGGAGTGAATTACCAATGTCTCTGCCCAGCATCTTGGCAGTGCGCATGATTTCCATATCTGGCACACTAGCTCACTCTTCCAATTCTTCCTGCATGATAGGGTGGCCAGTGGTCATCTTGTTGGTAAGTGGAAAAATATATAGTTTTTTCTTTTTTTCTATTGTATTTAAAGAGTTATTCATATGAAAAAGTATTGCTGAATACTAAACCACTTTAACTTTGTTTTCTCTTGGCATTTTTCTCTCTTTGTCTCTTTTTGTTTTTTCAGGTGATGCTGGATATCCACTAGAGCCATGAATCATGACACCAGTGAGAAATCCAAGTAAAGCTGCAGAAGAAACTTATAACTCATACCTATCCCATTCTCATATTATCATCAAGAGGGTTTTCAGCCACCTGAAGAGTTGGTTTAGGTGCCTGGATGAATCTGGGGATGCAATTCAGTATGACCTCAGCTACTGTGTGCAAGATAGTTACTGTATGTTGCATTCTCCTCAATATGATCATGCACTGGTCTGGTGGTGAAGTTATTCATGCTGTCACTGCAGCTTTCATTTCCAGTCCCACAATGACTAATGATGACCAGCCAACAGCAGTAGTAAGGGATCTCATGTAGCTGTCTTATGCCTGGTTTATGGCTATACAGGTAAAGATGTGGTGTCTCGTCCATGAACTATGGATCATGACATTCAGGTTTTTGTTTACTTTCTTGTAAAAATCACATAGTGTTTAAATGATGCATGCAATGATATCTCTGGATTAAGCTATATAATGCATGGTCTGTTGTCTCCATTCATCTGACATTCCTTCTCATCTTTAAATAATTAAATGTTTATTATTGTTTGCAAAACTCATACCTGAATGCATCATATATGCAATAACTACATTTTTACTTTTTTACACAATAAATTAGACTCAGGTGATATATTTAAAGTATGAATTGAACTAGAGGTTCTGCTAGTTGTAGATGAATGCTGATATGGCCTGCTTGAAATCTGCTGTGTTTCGTTGCCCCCCTTGACTAATTGCAATACTTCCTTGAGATGCATTTGTAGTGTCATCTGATCTTCCTCCACATGTCTGGAGAGTACCCCATCCTCTTCCTCCTCTTCCAAGACTGACTCTTGCTTGAGTCTACTGAGTCCTAACTAGTGTACAAATGGAGGTTGCCACCAATACCATTTCTAAGTAGTTCTGGAAATCCTCATGCATACCCTGGGGGACTGTAACTATTTTCAGAGGACTCTGTGTGGCAGTGCTCTGACCCTAACAATGTCATAGCACCTTTCCTTCTGGGAAGCCAACGATTTATGTGTTTCCTGGGGTAGCTGTAATAAATTCCAGTGCCTCACTCCAGATTGTAAAGATGATAATTTGGACAATATTACCTCTGAATGTCTGCCGTCATCCTGAAAATGTTTGTCAGGGTTTGGAAATATTGTTGTAGAGGTGCATGAGTTCTCCACCTGCACAAGTGTGAATGTAATGTTAGCATGTGCTTGACTTTTTGATGCAGTGTCACATCCTGCTCCTAATCAAGGAGTCTCAATCCTCACCACTGAGAGCTCTGTGTCCCTGCTCCAAGTAGCTAACACAGACACTTGGATATTTGGTTTTCACACACACACACACACACACACACACACACACACACACACACACACACACACACGCACATATGCACACAGGCACACATACACACACACACACACACACACACACACACACACACACACACACACACACACACACACACACAGACACCTGAGAAAGGCTGACACAGGTTTACCATCTGTGCCTCCTCTGCCCAGACTATAAGGTAATTATGCTGCCACCACTTAGCTACTTACAAGGCTCTTACAAGGGTACCCAATTATACTAATAAAAATGGCAGAGTTTGACCAATGCAGCAAGGCCTTCAAGAGTGGCCACAGTGTCACTAAAATAGGCATAAGTGATCTTAAGATGATAAAAGTATTCCCTAAAAGACCAGACATAATAAAAGGTATAGAAATATTAAATAATAAGTAATAAAATTGAAAACATGAGAATACTGAATATCTAACACAAGAATACTGAATATCTAGTTACAATAAACACCAGAGTTTTAGACAAAGGAGAACTAAAAAAAAATAACACAGTTAGATTCACACAGATGCAGCAAACTAATTTCACTATATTTTACTGACCGACTATAGAATTACTGATCCCTAATTAAATCACTTAGTACAGCAAGGCAAGATGATGAATGCTGAGTTGCTTACTACAGCAAGGCAAGATGAGGTCTAAGGTTGTATGAGATATCTGTCATAGGTCTTTCCTGTTAGTTTCCAAAGAACCAAGTGCTGCTGTGAGAGTTCTGTCACATCTCTCATTAATATCTAAAGAATAATTTCAGTGCTGGTTATAGAATGACATCACATCTGGTCACCTGACTCTGGTACAATACACACCTAGAGCTTTGCTAAGATGTGTTGCAGCATCTGAAAGCTATAAAACAATTTCAAAAACTTCTACCCTTCCAGGCTAGCAATTAGTTCACCAATAAGGATGATACAGTAAGATTCCTAGTCCTGGTTTCCCCAGACATTTTTGTCTCTGGCTGCAATAAGACCTGTAAGATAAACTCTTTATGGCCTAAACCAACCCATTTAATTTTCAACCTATTTTTAAAAAATAGCTGGACTGAGATTAACCTCTTCCCCTTCCAGAATTCTCTGTTAAAACATATACATTTAATCAGTTATAATAATAATGACTGACACAGATGTATATCTCTTTTCTGTCCAGCAGAACCTACTGTTGATACATTTTTAACACAAGTATCTGCACAAATCAGTGTGATAGTCAAATGACATATGATTCTTTAGAAAACCCCAGCTAGCTGTACTGGCATATGTTACATAAGCACTGCCATACTTTCCCTAGTCACTTTTACTTAAGCTGGACCTCTAATACACCTGTGACAAACAGCAGTCAAAAATCTGAATGCATTTTACCTTGAGAGTGCCCTTAACTCGGGATGTACAATGGAAGTTTTTCCTGTCATCGGCAAGGACAGCCTGAGTGACCTGCTTGAATGTCCATTCCTCTGGAATGGTTCCATGCTGCGTTATGCTGTATCACAACCCTTGCACCCTGCTGGTGACTGCCCCTTCACTTCCCAACCTCAACAAACTCAGCTTATCCCTGAGACTGCAAATCTACTCACATCTAAACTTCAGTAGAGGGAACATTTTATCTAGTGAAAAGCAATTTGCTTTCATGAGGCAGTCTTTACTTCTGGACACCTCTTAGCTAGAAAGAAACAAGTACAGACCTACAATAACTATATACGTGATATTGTCAATCTCACTGAAATAATTTTAACACAGTAACTTCATATCTGCTCTCATTTGGATATCAAAGGGGGGAATTTAGTCTCTGGAGAACTATAAATTTCTGAGAATGAATTAATTACCCTTGGACCTCCTTACCTAGGCTAATCCTATTTTAAGTCCTCTCAAATCTAAAATAATTCTGTTGACTTGATTTCTGTTGTGAAAGAAGGGCTGTGTGCTCTTAGTACAAAGGTCAGAGTCCTGTGCCAACTCCATACACTTAGCACAACTGAAGACATAATCTGCTTCTGGTGATTTTCATCTCTCTAAGTGAAGTCATGCACCAGTCAGTACTCCTTGAGACATTTTTAAAGTTTACTATCAAATGACTGAAAATCAAAAGATTGAATCACAAAAAAATTGAAAATTCAAAATACTGAATGATGGAATTTGCCCCTCCTCCACTGTTGTGTGATCTTGGAGTTAGTATATATAGTTAGCAGGGGGTGAGGGGGAGTGCAGCTCCAGACATGAGGGGAGTGGGGCGTCTTGCCTCTTGCTTTAAAAATCGTATTCAGTATTTTGAATTTTCAGCCTTTTTGGGATTCGGTCTTTTGATTTTCAGTCATTTGACAGTAAACCCATTTTGCAAATGTATTTTTGATGAAAGAACCATACACAAACCTTGAAGACAACGGACAGTTCAAATATAAGAGTACAAGTATTTTTTATTTAACTTGAGCCTTGCATATCAAAATCTTTCAGTTATCTGAGTTTTGCTGCTGACATCCAGCACTAACATATATAGGACAGATAGGCTAGGCATAAACTTGATGTTTCACTGGTAATGACATTGTAACTTACATTGTATCATAGAAGCAAGTACCATTGACAGTTCATTTGTGCCTGTATGAATTTATGTATTTATTTTACAGCCCTACACATTTTAACATGATGCCCTGTTTGCAGCTTTGACCTATAAATGTATGTGCACAATATCCAAAGAAAGTACACTATTTGCCATGACAGAGCTTGAACTTTGAATAGTTATGTTCAATTACTTTGTTTTCAATGTTCAAGTGTTTATTTTTTCAAGAGCTTTTAGTAAATTCACATACATTTCAATATTTCAATCACTCTCTCTCTACATATATATATATATAATAGCACTTCAGTGAAACGTAGTTTCATTAGTCTGGTTTCACGAAAGTGCATTTCTCCAGAAATGCACTTTCTTGAAACTACAGCTCACCGAAGCATTAAAAAAAATAATACACTACAGTAAATTATGTAGGGGGGCAAGCCCCCTGTGCCCCACACACCCCTACTACTAATATATACCAACTCCAAGATCGCCTAGCTACCAAATAGGTGGCAATCCACTGAGCATAGAAGAGTTATCAGGACCTGGGGGGACCCAGTGATAGTAGTCTGTCATTCGACACCCATGTAGCTAAAGTAGTTAGGAAGACCTTCTACATTGCCCACCTTATCATGGGGGATTCTCATCTAGATCAAGGGGAGGTCATAGTCTCCCTATACTCACTCATCATCAGACCAATGATTGAGAGTACACCCCCCCCCCTTCGAATGTATCTGACCATTATTCCAGCAGAGGCCACGTGAGGCAGAGCACTCGCTGGCCTTGTTCAGAGAAATCTTGACCAATGGATGGGAGATCGCAGAGATAGGGAGCTTGTAAAATGCCTCGGGCAGAGATAGCCTAGTAAACCTATGAACTACAGTAGGTAAAAGGGAAAATTCCCTTAGCCCCACTGAACCGCGATCTCCAGCAACAGCCTCGGTGGACTGTAGTTTTGCAAAACTGCATTTCTGTAGAAATGCACTTTAGTAAAACCAGACTAGTTTCACTGAAGTGTTATTTTGATGGGTCAAATGGGTCAAAGTAGACCTATATATATATATATATATATATATATATATATATATATATATATATATATATATATACACACACACACACACACACAAGCAAAGACACACACGCGCATGCAGGCACACACACACACACACACACACACACACACACACACACACACACACACCATTTTTCTGTCTTCCATATATGTGCAATAGATTCAAGGTTAGTATTTACCTTTTTGGTACTTTTAAGTAGTTTGCACAATATTATTTTGCACTGAAACCATCATCACTATTGTAACTGGCAAGTATCAGTACAATTGTTCAACTTTAATGTCAAATATTGATGATCCACATTATGCTGAATGCCCAGAGGTTCAGAACACTGCTCAAAATACAGTCCATCCACCTGATTAACAAAATTCAATAATTAAATCAATAATAAATAAAGTCACCAGACTTTTCTTTTTCTTGAAACAGCATTTCACACTGCTTTCACTGAATGTTTCTGCCTCCTGGAAATGTTGCTTTCTGTAATGAGGTGAGGTATTGCCAGCTATGCCAGAAGAAGTAGGGCAGTGGATGTGTAACATATGCCAGCATCGCTAGCTGGGGTTTTGTAAAGAATCTTATGTCATTTGTATATGAACCTAATTTCGGGTCAATATTAAATCAGCAAACGTTTTAAAAAGTGAACGCTGATTTATCGACCCCATGTAAGCGAAAGTTTACAATCCCGAACACTTAGAACAGTGATTTTTTTCCCAGGGAAAAATCACTGTTCCAAAAAAGAAAAAAAAAGCTTTAAAACATTACATAAAGTGGGGGGCTTCACCCCCACACACCCCAACTTGAGGGGGCTGTGCACCACACCCCTCAACTTAAATATACCAACTCCAAGATTGTACAACAGTGATGAAAATGGCAAAATAACAAAGGCGGCCATGCGATTTCTTTCCCAGGGAAAAAACTTGCTTATATGCCGTTTCAGTATTTTGCCATTTTGTGCTTTCAAGTTTGATCAAGATACATTCGAAAGAATGCTTCTTTGATCATATAATAAGGAAAGATTTGTACAGGTGCTTGTGTTGAAAATGTATTTGTAAAGTCTCTTGTGTTAAAAAATGTACCAGCAGTGGGCCCTGCTGGACAGAAAAAAAATACATCTCTATGTCAGACTGCATTGTAACTGTTGAAATTAATATTGTAACAGAGGATACTGCAAGAGAAGAGACTAATCTTAGTCCAGCTAACTTTGAAAAATAGTTTGAAATTAAATAACCTGATTTAGGCCATAAAGATTATATCTTACAGTTCTGATTGCAGACAGAGACAAAATGTCTGTGAAAACAAGGACTAGGAATCCTGCTATATTGTCCTTAGCAGTGAACTAATTGCTACCCTGAAAGGGTGGAAGTGTTGAAATGGTTTTAAGGCTTAAGGTGGTATAACACATCTCAGCAAAGCTCTATCTGCCTGTATAGTAACACATACAGTATGTGAAAGATTCTGGTTCGGTTTCTAGTAAAAGAGAGGGTAGTATGGGAACCAGAAGTTAAATGATCAGACGTATGCAATGTTATTCTGTAATCCAGAACTGAAATGATGTTTTAATACTAGATGAGACAGAAGTCTCAGAGCAGCCTGTTTTTGAAAATGACAAGAAGGACTCCTTGCCTACATTATATTGCCTTGCTCTAGTAAGTGAACTAGGGGATAGCAATTATTTAGATCAGTCAGGAACATATAGTGAGATTACCTAAGTATGCTATTCTGTATTGGTATGAAATGATCCATCTGTGTTATTTTTAATATTTCCTGTGATTGAAACTTTGGTGTTTATTGTACATAGATATTTAGTATTTTCATGTTATTTTAGTATTTATGATTAAATGTATTTAAGCTTGTCATTGTGGCTGGTCATTTAGAGAATGTTTAACCTTTGACAGTTATATTTATTTGGTGATACATTGGTCACACACTACCATTTCTATTAGAATTAATTTTACTCATTATAATTGGATACCCTGGTAAGAACCTTAGAGTAGCTTGGCTTTGGAGTGTCCTGCTGGCAGTATCTACCTTATAGCCTGGGCAGAGGGGCATAACTAGTAAATCTGTGTCAGCCTTTCCCAGGTACGTGTGTGCATGTGCGCGCGCGTGTGTGTGTGTGTGTGTGTGTGTGTGTGTGTGTCAAATCTCAAAGAGTGTGTGTCTCAGTTACTTGGAGCAGTGACACAGAGCACTTCTTTCACAGATAGTGGAGGACTTGGCCTGAGACACTCAGATGAGGACTCAGCTCTATAGCTGCACCAGTGAGGAGTCTTATTGGGGGCCTGGAGATTGAGAGGGAAACCTAGACCCCAGACTGAGTGTGTTTATGGTTTGTATATTGCAATATGTTTGGTAGACACCGATGCTTGGTGTGAGATATATGTTGTGGTGCCTTTGCATTATGGAGATAATCGCAAACTGTGCTTCAGAAGGAACCCATATGTACAGGTCCACATGGGGCAGGAGGGAATCCTGAAATTGATGCAGGAGTTTTTTGGTAAGGCTCCTAGCACTGAGCAGTAATAACTTTAGATTTTTCTGGTTCTGATTTACTATGTTGGAAGTACTTTCAGTTTGGTATTGACTAAAAAAGGCACTATGGGAGAAGACAATGTTTTAGCTAATATTTGAAAGCCTATAGGGGAGAGGTGCAGACCATCCCTGTCAAAGCAGTGTGGTCTGTTGACTATCTCCTTCCATGCTGACAAATATTGCACCCCCTTAGAATGACCCCAGAAACTAAGCCAATTATTAAAGTCAATCATATTTTTTCATATTGTGACATCATCCATGGAGAAGGTAAAATGCTGCTCAGTGCTAGGCTCATACCAGTGTGAGACACATATTCAGAAAGCTCTATGATGTCTCTCTTCATATAGTCTAAGAAGGTACATGTCAGGTTATTTACTCCCACATGGACTATAACTGAGTCATCTTGGTAATTGTGACCCAAAGACCTGAGTGCATGCATAATGTGGTGGATCCTAGCCCCTAATAAGCAACTGACCGTAACCTTCTCCTTACTCATCCTGATGAGAGGGACATTAGTGTGTCTCACATGAGATTCTTCAGTGACTAGAATGTTGGATTGAATGGTGACTTGCCTTGTGGGCTTAGAGGTAGAGCCTCCATGCGATGTAGCTCTATGTGTTGACATGGGTGTTGTTTTGAAAGAGTGCGTTTGGGGCTGCTGAGGGTATTTCTTATGTGTACTTTGTTTAGGAGGTCTTTGTGGTTTAGGAAGGTTACATGCAAGTGCCTCAGTATATGTGGGTCTGTATGTCTGCTTTGAACTGTGCATGATGGGTGCAGCATGTGTACTACTTACAACCTTATCGACATTAGGAGTGCTTTTATGTGAGAGCTTTGCCTCCAGTGACATTGTGAAAAATACATCTCACATACTCTATCAGTTTGTTTGAGAGTTAACGGGTTGTCAGTAAACATGAGACAATTTCTACATTGCCTCAGGATGCCCATATCCACCAAGCCAGTAACGGAGAGTGTAGGAAAGTTCATATCCATGGCAACATACCCTTTTTTATTGATTAGACTGTTGGTAATCTTATTTTTACTGGAGTTTTTTTAATATTTTTTCACTGAATGTTGCAATATTTTTGTTATTTAAATCCTTAGGTATAAACACCTTATTAAGTTAAACATTAAAATTAAGACATGTGTGTGTGTGTGTGTGTGTGTGTGTGTGTGTGTGTGTGTGTGTGTGTGTGTGTGTGTGTGTGTGTGTGTCTATGTACTTTTACACTCCTATATCCATTTACCAGATCATCACTTCACAGTCCTAATTATGCTTATTGTTCATTACTTTATATTCTAGATATTATTGTATTGTTTCCTTATCTGCCAGAGTTTTGTTAAGATAATATTGCCTTATTTCTTTCTCTATTATCTCCTGTATTTTTAAAAATGCATAATGCATAGCATAGCGCCACTACAGAGTTGGAGATTACAGATACTGGTTTCACATTGGTGCAGAATTCCCTTCTTATCTGATTTTATCAGCATGACACATTTCAGAATGGCCATATACTCATGCACGTTTATGATCACATAGAAAGATATCAGTAAGATCATACTATTCAGAGATAAGCCAGTTTTCTTATGTTGGTTGGAAATCTTTCCCTTTTTAAATTTATTTTAGGTTTTGATTTCTGAAGCATATTTTTTTAGGTTTTGATTTTTGAAGCATATTTTTATTGTATTTGTTAATGGATTTGATTATCCATTAGTAAACACTGCAATTAGTAAAATAAGCCCATTCACCCATACACAGTATAAAGACGTACATGAAAATATGTTATATGGTTTTCACTTGCAAATTATCTTTTTCCATCACAGCTATTCTTTTCTGGAAGTCTAAAATTATTGAAAGCATTGTCTTGCAGCTTGAAATCACTTTTAGCTGTTTCTCATTAACAGTTATATCTATAAAACTAGTTAGCATTTTTGTCTGTGTTGCAGGCTGATTTTCTTTCCTTTGTCAAAGCATAATGGCTCATATTTTAAATGTGTCTTTCTATTTAGAAGAGCATAATGGTGACAGAAATGCGATGCTATTCAGCAGAACTCCAAAGACATTAGTAATTCAGTGACTACAGATATGAGCTTCATTCATGCTTGATTAAAATCACCAAAACTGACAGATTTCATCTTATGATAAAAATATGCATCCTGCTCAATGATTTGTTTTGCTTTGTTTTTCTTGATGTTTTTATGCTTGTTATATGCATTTTAGTTTATTCATTGTGTCTTTCTTCATACATTTCTAGTTTACTGCCTGCATTCGCCACACATTGGATTTCCCATTTATCATAACAGAAGACCTTGTCACTTATAAATTATCATCTGTTTTTCTGAAATACATTGCTCACTGATATGTTATTAATGTCTTTTATACAGACAAAAGTGTTTATCATCTTTATTTCCTTTCCTTTCTGTGGTTTTAGGGTGTCACTATCATAATGCCTAGGCACTTCTTGCATGACTTTTCAGTCAGACACCATGCAACTGTTTTTGCTGCCCTTTATTCACTTAGTCCACCCTGTCTTTATGGTTACTGAAATACAATATTTAGAGGTGAGTTCATTGTTCTTGTTAAGGCCTTAGATCAGTGCAATGGGACAGCAGCCTCAATTCATCTGATGGAACTGCAGCTTCCTGTTCTTTATACTTTGCTGGATGTCTGCCAGAGGTGGATGATAGTATTTGCCCAGATTTCTCAAAAAGTCAGATCTGGAATTACATTTTAAAGCCAGTACTCCTAATAGTGCAACCTGTCTATAAAGGAGTACAGTTCATGCATTTCTTTTAATTCATTTTGTTGCCCAGAGGTAAAGGAACAAGACAACACCAACAAATGCCACTGAGATACATTAAAATGACATGGAAAAAAAAGAAATATAAAATATGAAAGCAGCATTCGACTATACCCATGAATGTTAACCACTACTTCCAATAAAAGCAACATGCCATGTATCTGCACAGTTCATAGGCTTTTTAATTCATCCCCATATTTGGATGTATGTTAATGTGGTGCTTCCATGCAGTGAAGAGGAATATGCTAAAACTTTTTATGAATCACTTTTGCCTATTGACTGCAGAGAACTGTGTTTGAAAGTGCTCCAGAATGAGTAAGTGTTATGCTCACTTCTGGATACTTCTGCACCCCCAGTGCTAGTTGGTGGATGTCCAACACCTCCTAATAGCGCATACACTGTGGTTCACACACTGCATCTGTATATTGCCAATTATACACAGCCCCTCCAAGAGCTATATTCTTAGTTCCCAGCCACATCTGAGCGTAGCACTCATAGTCCCAGTATCCATACCTATTCTTCTAAGCAGCTGTACTGTCAGTTTATGGTTTGTATATTGCAATATATTTGGTAAACACAGATGCTTGGTGTGAGACATATGTTGTGGTGCCTTTGCATTATGGAGATAATCGCAACCTATCCTTCAGAAGGAATCCACATGTACTGGTCCACATTGGGCAGGAGGGAATCCTGGAATTGATCAGGATATGGCTGTCTGATACCTGCGAAATGTCTTGTGTCTCCAGTGGGCCTTTAGAAAGTATCTGTTCCTGGAATGGTTGCAGGCAATGCAGCAGTTATAACACAAGTCTATAGCAATATAGGACTAACACTGCCTTTTACAATTTCCATATGCTGACATATTTGGCTTAATTCATGTCGTCACATTGCATACCTGTGCATCCATACAAAATCTGCCCAAATGTTCCTGCCAGCTGAGGCCAGTGAACAAAATATACACCCCTAAACTATCTCCTGTGGCTTCATTTTGCTATCTATAATGGGTGCCAGCATCTCTTGCTATGGCAGCTTCCACAGTTCTGACATTATCAATAAGAAATGGAATGTTGTCCATGGCAGTAGCACTTCTTTAATGTACATGTTGTCCATGGCAGTAGCACTTCTTTAATGTACACTGTTGTATTTCTATAAACATTTGAACTGGTGTTTTTCCATGCATATTCTTGTATGTCATGAATCATGCTGCTTTCATTTGTATAGCATTGTCACCTGTGTATTGTTGGTAGTGTAGTTGGGCTCTGCAGTGCAGCTATTTGAGAACTGTTTACTAGCACTGTATGCTCTTTCCTTTGTATACAGTTACTATGCATTGTGCACTGTGCTTATAAAAACTAGTCTAAACCTCTGTAGAAAAATGAGTTTCACCAAAAAGTGCATCTATCCATCCATAAATAAGCTAATGACTCTCAACAAAACAAAATTGGAAATAACAAATACCTGTCTAGGATCCTCAGAGACACCTGTCAAATAGCTATGCATGCTAGCATTATGACCTATCCATTTTTTTCTGGACTATGTGGAAATCAAACTGGTTATTTGGTAGTCCAGAAAACACTATACAAATTCCAGTATTCTGTTTCAAAAAAAGAAACAGACTATCAGTGTTTGCTAAATTGGTGGATTTCCGAAGCTTTTTTTTTATTTTTATAAAAAAGCATAGTAAGTTGGCAGAGAAAATCATTGCAAATGGAAAAGAAGGCATTCCTCTTCACCTGATTTGGCAATGATGTCATGTAATTGGTGAAAAGTGGGCGGGGATAGGGAAGAGATAGGCAAGGCTATGGAAGGTGCGAGGGGTGTGGCCTTGGTCCAGTTTTGGGATTAGCGAAAGTTCGCAAGCGTTTATACTTGCTCCCTCAGGTGAACATTTAGTTCCGCAAATGTTCCCAGTGAAAAAATATTTCAACAGCAAAAGGAAACACTTGGCCAACACTACACAGGAACACACACCACAGTATGTCAAACACACACAAGTGTAGGGCAGCACCCCTCACAACCCTCAACTATATATACCAACTCTGAGATTGCACTAGAGTGGGGAAAATGCCAGATTTGTGCTGTTGGCCAACTGCTTCTCTTCCCTACTTAAATAATTTAAAGATGTGAACATTCAAGGAACTGAACACTTGGTGGTTTTGGGGTGATGAAGAAAGATTTGAGGAAGTGAACCTTCGACAAATTGATATAGGCCCACTGGAGGTATTAGGAGGGACACTGCTCTACCTGTATTTGACATTATTTTAAATCTCTGCTAGCTGACAGGTGTACATGACATATATATGGCATAATCCACACTGTCATGAATTTAACCCATGCCATCAATGTTGTCAAACAGCTATGTATGTGCTGTGTGTATCACCGGAACAGATATCACACATGCATCTGATATAATACCTTGATTGGAGGTCCGCACCATCAGACAGTAATGTTTATGCAACAAAAAACTATCTAGGTATGGCCAATAAGATGTGTGGAAGCTCATTGTAGCAAAGGTGGTACACTTCAGTTCCTCCTCACTGGAAGATGTTTAGGGACGTACATGATGAAGGGTGAATTATACTCAGAAACTCCAAAATAAACTGAATGTGTTATTAATATTAAACTTTTGACATTGATACTGTGGACTGCTGTTTTCCATCTTTCTAGTGTGATTTTTTTGATTTGGTTATTTTGTGAATTGTACTCAGTTACTAGTGTGATGAAGGCTGTGGAATATGGAGGTATTATGGCCTATGATGTGGATGTCCGGCACATACTCAGGAGTTGTGTTACATACAAGGGAGTAGTCACCACTGTGGGCACATGCTGGTAGATGTTCTACATACCATCTACCCCAGGACACAGGTCACGTACCACTTTGTCTTCTCATAGGGCTGTGATGTCTACTTTATCATTGGGTTGTGCATTTGTTTTCATAACATAACAAATCCCCCCATGTTTTTGTTTCATCTGATGTATTGTCATGGCAGTGGCAGCAATCTTTGGTGTGTGTTGATACTGTCTGCATTATACTAATATCACATTTGGAGTCAGTGATTGCCCGCAATCTGTAATCCTGCAGACAACTGTTTGGACACAGGATTTGTATATCACTCTTGATGTTTGTGACTTAAATAATGTACAGGTAAAGGCCTAGCAGAGAGCCTTGATGTACAGACCTGATCACTGGGCTCGAGATATAGGTCACTTTACACATTTCAACATATTTAGATGCCACTTACGTGATCCATTGGTCTACCTGCTTGGTGATAATGGTGTTTATGGCCACATCTGACAGTACTGAGTTAATATCTCAGTGTGGATGCATGTCAAATACCCTGGCCTGGTCAAGTTCCACAGAAGTATAGTGTTGCATGCATCAGGTGTTGATGCCCCCCCCCACTAAGACAGATGAATGTTGATGTATACCTATCTACAGGAACATACTCTGTCTGGAGGGTGTGTTGAAGTGTGGATCCAATTGTGTCAGGTAGCTGTATGTTGTGATCTGTGATATCACAGCCCATTTATTCTGTGTGATAGGCCTGGATGAAGGTAAGACAGTACATGCTGCCTATTTTGATCTGGTCGAGGGTTTTGACACAATCTCCCACTCAGGTATCATTGAAAAGCTCTCCCAGCTGGGGATTAACTCTTACGTCACTAAATGGTTAACTAATTGGCTCACCGACATAACACATAATGTGAATGATGGTGAACCAACCTCTAGCAGTACAGTAGAGCTGTCACCAAGGATTTATGTTGGGCCCTTTACTGTTTGGAATCTAATTCTCAACAGTCCAGGCTAAAATATATGGCCTCTGGCTTACCAAGTTTGCTGATAATTGCGTATTGGGTGCAATCATCGAGTACATCAATGATATTATATTACATGAGGGGCTAACACAGACAAATGATTGGTGCCAAAGCCACACGGTCTACATATAAATGCAAACATGTCATTATTTTTCCATTTTGCAGAGTGAAATTCCCCGCTAATTACAACATTGACAACACCTCCCTCCTCGATGCCTAAACCCAGTGATGCAAGACCTGAGAGCACACATAGATAGCAATCTGAAATTTGACCACTAAGTTTCCACAGTGGTATGGAAAGGCTACGTCATGCACCTCATAAGTGAGACCATTGTATCCAGATCTAAGGATGTTATAACAGCACTGTACTCAACGTCATCAGAACACTAATAGAGTATAAGGCTCTATTTTGCATGTACCTCACCAGACACCTGTAGCAGCTGGTAAGACCACAGGGGTTTCTCACCAAGAAAGTACCGGGCCTACAAAGCATACCATGATACATGCGGATAGACTGAAAACCCTGTCACTGTAATCTGTATTGTATAGAATGAGGTGACTTGTGCCTGGCCTGCAGGCCAGTCTCTGATCCTGTCCTGATGGAAATACTGCACATCAGCATGGCAAATCAGCTATAGCTGATGACATCAACAGAGTCTGGTAAGAAGAAGATAGTAATAGCAGTGTCCCACATGCTGGTGTAAAATGTTCTCTTTAATGTCAAAAAAGTACACATGCACACACACACCCCAGTTGACTGCAGTGAGAACAGAACCCCTATCAATCTAAGTACACCAGCTAGAGAATATTGTATTGAACACAAGTTCCACAGCATATGTCTGATATTGAAAATGTCAGATAACACTTTATAGGTTATGACATTTGCACTGTCAGGTGAGGAGAACATAGTAATAACAGTGTCCCACATGCTGGTGTAAAATGTTCTCTCTAATGTCAAGCAAGTACACAAACACACACACACACACCCCAATTGAATGCAGTGAGATTAGAACTCTTACCTAAGTACACAGACTACAGAAATCAGTATTTTATGCAAGCACCACAGCACGTCTGACTTTTATAAGGTTGCAGGACAACTTATAGTGGATGACATCAGCAGTGGATGTTGGAGAGATGTTGGTAGGTCTGCATTAAATGGATGTGTAGGTATGTGCAAGTGTCAACATATTGGTAAACCATGGGAGGATTGGAGTGGTAATTGCAAGATACACACTTATGCTCTTCTGACTAGATAGACACACACACACACACACACACACACACACACACACACACACACACACACACACACACACACACACACACACACACACACACACACACACACACACCTCCTGGTTAACTGCAGTGAGATTAGAAGCTCTACCTAATTAAATGTAAAGGCTAGAAGACTCATTATTTTACACAAGTGCCATGGTACAAGTCTGACATTTGCAAGGCTGCAGGACAACATATAGTGGATGACATCAGCAGTGGATGTTGGAGAGAAGTTGTTTTGAGGCTTGTATGAAATGGATGTGTATGTATGTACAAGTGTCAAAATATTGTCAATCCATGAGAATGGAGTGGTAAGTGTAGGATACATAATTATATTCTTCTGACTAGACACATCACACACCACAGATGACAGGTGTGAGAACAGAACTCCTACCTATCTAACTACACCAACTAGAAAACTCAAGTACTTTACTCAAAGGCCATGACACAAGTCTGAATTTTACAAGGCTGAATGACAATTTCTAGTGGATTACATCAGCAGTGGATGTTAGAGAAGATGATGGGAGGTCTGCATGAAATGGATAGGTGTTAAAAAGTCATGTCCAACTGTCAGGATATTAAAGTTCTGCATGTTATTATTTTTTTTTTGCAATACGTAGTATTTGGTGGTCGTGTTTCCAATGTGCAGGTATATTAAGAGATAGCTTTACAAACTATACACAAACAGGTGTCCACATTACTACAACTATTGGAAAATCTGAATGTACATTGTCATTATAAAAATGTGCATGGTATATAAGACAACATTTGTTATTTATTTCTGTATTGTAGTTGATCTATTTGTGAATGGGTACTGAGAGACCAAGGGTGCAGTTCAAGGGAGGAGGAGATGGCTGCATTGTAAATATGTGTTATTTTCTTAGTGCCTTCATTTTGTTTCTCTTTCCATATGTAGTTTCATGGCATGAACACTAAATGGACAGTAAACAAAAGTAATAAATGCTGTTGTCCACTATGCATAGTGTACCAACAAGCAGCTGGTTTGTGAGGTCAATTGCAAAGTGTTTGCACAAGCGTGATACACATTTCTACAGTTTTCCCTGTTTGTGCATAGTTAAGTGGTGCTCAGATGTGAGCCTCATTGCTAATATTATGAGAGTTCTCAGTATTAAGTGTATGAAACACACCTGCTGCTTAGCTGTCTCTGTGCCAGCAGGTGTAAATGCATGGACTCTTCTTTAGGAGCCCAGATGATTTAGGGTTTGAATCCAGGTGTATGTAATACTTTAAGTAGTGATAATGCAATGAAATAATTCTTTGTACGATATTCATCATCTGTCAGGGTCTGTTAACACAGCACCACTGTGATAAGAGGCATTGTATGGAGGTAACCGCACCACTGAAGAGCCATTCACCATAGTCTGGCAATGTTATACATGCCAAACTCCATGCAAATATAGAAGCCAAAAAGTGAAGGGCTCCATTTTGTTTATTTATATGTTGTGCACAATTCTATTTTTTGACCAGATGAAGTGGTGAAATGGGGAGAAAGTATGGAGAAGAGCAAAGGGGAAGCAATATTGGAATGTGCAAGATGAAGGTAAGAAAGAACCATAGCTATCCATTTCTTCAACAGTGTAAAACGAAAATATGTACACAATATTAGCTGAGTTTGGACCGTCACCTATATAAAGTGGGGTGACAACAATGCAATCATGTTGTATAGCCAATTGGACCAAGTCAAGTGTGTCAAGAAGACATGTTTGTGAAGTGGAGAGCTATGTACAGGACAATATTTTTTTGTGAGTCAGCAGTGTGTTTTTTTTTTTTACTTCGGTAAAAGAAGAATGCTGGGTAAGGGATGTTGGATTTTTTGGGTCAGCTAAATTGGATAGGTGAGGAAGCAAATGCAAACAGGACAAACAAGACAAGGGATGGTGAGGGAAACAAAAGGTTGGGGGACACCATGATTGGTGTGAGGGACGGGACAACACAACCCCATGAACCTCAAACATGGGAACAGTAAGAATCTAGTCCTCACCCGTATGACTGTCATCACTGTCCTCTTGCTCCACTGGCTGCTGGAGTGCTTGACATCTCTTCCTCCTATGGACCATGAGAGAGAGCAGTCTCTCTATACATTGTAGGCATACACCAATGGTACTATGCAAGACTCTATGCATCAACGCTGGCATCTCCTGGTGGGTGATGAAATCCCACCAATCCCAGTACTTCCACAGCACCAGCTGCTGAGATAGTGCTACTTGAGGGTACTGGTTGTGCAGGGGCAGCAGAGGCAGTACTTCCAGATTGGGTCTCAAATGTGCTAGGCATGAGTGGTGGAGCCAGTGGAGTGGTGACAGGCTAAGCCACTGGGGTTGGCCTACACCCCTGTGTAGTGAAGCATTTTGTGATTTGGTAGAGATGGATGATATGGAGACATTTTGACAACACATAATAGAAAATCTCACTTGTATAGAATTTAATTTCTGTAATATTATTAAAGGATTGCACTATTTTATGCTTGTTACTCGTGGTATTTGAATCTGCAATGTCTGATTACAGTCTTAGACTGACTCCTAAAGTTGGTTTGTGCTACAGACTAATGCATGCATTATTACTTTTAAAGTTGCAATATGTATGCTTACTTTGCTTCTGCATAGAAAATATTTTTTTTTTTAGTTTTTAATGCTACAATACGTCTCTTGTGCTGCATACATACCACTTGCTTCCCTCATTCTCCCTAGATGCTCAGCATGGATTTGCCTATTTGCATCTATTTTAGAATTAGCTGTGAAAAGAAAAGAAAAGAAAAGAACTGCATTATGTGTACCAGTCTTGCCTATATTTAGCTTTTTATGTATTATAAATTCTTTTCATTAGCATATTTACACAACTGTGGGATGTTGCTACCTCGGAACTCATCCAACCACTGGTTGAGTGTATCCCTCTTAACCCACTTTAGGTCATTAAAGTGGTGTCTGCAACATTCTCCAGTGTGTGCGATGCCAGTCGCACTGGATACAGCATTGACCAGACTATTTCAAGCCTCAGACTGGTACTGAGAGCCAGAATAGTTCTCCTGCAAAAGCCTTTGGCTGTGGCACTTTACCAGGAGTCCAATAAAGATTCTGGACTGTTGAATACCCCACCTCTGCTTCCTACATTGGGCACCTTCCCCTCTAACACCAAACATGTCTAGCCCAAAAGCAGTGCAATAGCAAATAATGATTTACCTCCAGTTCCTGTTATCACATATACTGGTAGTGTGCAAACCCAAGCAATGATCCCAACCATCTTTGCATGAGGTTAAGCAGAGATCAACAGTGCCAAACAGACAGGAAAGCAGTTTTGGAAACTGGAAGGTTAATCTGACACTTACCAGTAGTTTGAGGGTTGTGTGCTGCTGTAACTGTTAGGTGATTTAACTTTGCAGGCATGCACTGGGGGCATACATTGCATTACCTGACAATTGTTTCATTTGGCTTTATACACTGAAAAAAATTGATCTTTATAGTGTGGAATTCAAAGCTATGCATAAGAAACAAAACATTTTCTTTCACAGCAGTAATTTTCCATCTTTGTCACAGAAGAAGTGCTTCTCAGACGTAGTCATGGATTATTTATAAAATACACGACAGACTGAGGTGTTAACCATGTATGTGTTTGACCTGACAAGGTCCTTGTATATACATTAATTTGTGTATGTGTCTTATTTACGTGTGACGGCCATACAGGTCCAGATAGCAGAATTATACTTACAGAAACATAGTCGACTGTATACCCTCAGTCATACATCTGAAACTTCAAACAGTAAGTGTATCTTTTCCCTCATACATATAATTCATATCAGCTCCACTGCTGTGCATAGTTATTGTTATTTATTTTATAAATTTTTATAAGTGATATTTAATATAATGTGAAATGAAACAACAGTAAAAATGTCTGCAATGTCCAGTATTAGAACACACAGGAATATTGAAATTACACTTGAATGTTTTCCGGTTCAATACTATAAAGTGAACTGTCACAACAGCAAACATATGTTGCACTTCCTATATTAGAACCTATGACCATCTGCATTATAGCCCTACTCTTATACCTGCTGTCACAGACATAGTTAAATAACAGCTGCTTATTTCCCTATTCATTATTAACTTCTGTGTGTTAACCATCATGCAGTGTGCTTACTGCGTTTGTGTACTGCCCAACACATATTTGATGCAATGTATCCATTTTGAAATTGTTGACTGTCTGCTTCCTCTCTGCAGGTGTTCAATGGCTGCAGGTGATGGGGAAGTGGGCCCTGTCTACAGGTGTTTCATCTGCTTCCTGTGTGGGATATTAGTCCAGGTTTGCCACTGCTAAATGTTATGCAAACAAGATAAGCAAACCTGACATTTATTGTGTTTCTGTTTCTCCTGTTTGTGCTAATCCATGCACCATGCAAATACTGGTATTTAAAAAAAGAACATTAGGAGAAAAGAATAAAATACCTCTATTACATAAACAACATTATAAAATTTATGTTGGTATACATTAAATATTTTTATACAGGTTTGGATTTAAACTCTCACTCCAATGAACCTTCAAAACACTACAAAACAGCTCTGCAGCAGAGAATGAAAATCTTTGTGCATACAAGCAACTACAACCTCGTCCACAGTATTAAGAAAACATGACAGTTGTACACTTCTGAGTTTTTTGTACATGTATTAATTTCAGATGTAGTGCAGTGAGTGATCACATAACCATTTATGACTATTACTTGCAGAAATGTAGCTCTTTCTTATCTGTCTGTGTTTGTTGCTTATTCTTTGCTTATCTGACCAGTAGTCTGAAACATGGAGTCTATAAGACATTCTGTATCATTGTCCTTAAAATGTGTCTATATATTAAATGGCGATAATATACAGTTGTGAGGAAATGCAGGAAACTTTGCTTGTTATTGAACATAAACTGTGAAATGTGTGCTGCTTACTTACATGTAAAACCTTGATACAGTTACTCCTACACTTTGTAAGTCTAATCTGGCTGACTCACTCACTGGAGGTAAGGGAGTCTGAACTGTTGTTGTGTTTTCCTTCTCTCTACCTGTAATCATTCATAGTTGCAATCCACTAGCAACAAACACTGAGGGAGCACCTGCACTATATTTACATCTGCTTCACTGAGCCCAGAATTTGGAATTCAGCAATTCTGAGTTCACATTTAATTTGCATCTTCACAATGCTCACAGCCCTGAAAGTACACTATAGAAAGGGAACAGGGAAAATGAAGGCAAGGAGACTTATATGGCTAACACAGAAGAAGATATTACTTTGGATTTATCTGAACAGAAGACTACTAATCTTAATAAGGTATGATTGCATTTTTCAGTTATATACTGAATATGTTCATATGCTCACTTGTCACTAACAAATATAGGATCAAAGGATCATAGAAGTTAATAGGCTCTTGCCCTGAGGACTTTATAAGCCTAGCCAACAGTTTAGCCCATATTTACACATATGAGCACCCAAAGTCCCTGTACAGCAGGGACACAGGTGGAATCCCAGGGGTGTAATTTTTTGTTTCCCATCCAGTTATCCAGGCTGCACTTAAAAAGGGATAATGAGGTACTCTGCTTGACGTAGAGAGGTAGTCTATTCCACAGGTTGGGGAGTCTGTTGGACACAACTTTGTCTCGCCGACAGGTCCTATTGATGTCACAGACCAACTTGAGGTCATGCGTGTGGGTTACTCGAGTGGAGCTTGACTTGCAGATATGCAGCAGTCCCATCAACCTGGGGGTCTGAGATTGCTTTGTATGCCAGGCAGAGGTCACCTCTGAGGAGTCTGTATGAAACTGAGTGGAGGGACAGGACTTTTATCCTATCTGTGTAGGGTAGATGTTTGAGGTCCTGGATTCTCCTGGTGAGGAACCTCTGTGGTCTCTCTAGCTGCTCCATGTGCTTTGTGAGGTCCATGCCAAAGGTGGTATTGCACTCAATAACTGGTCTTGTAAGGGAGGAATGCAAGGATGTTATGACCTCCTTGTCCCTGGATGAGATACCCATACTTATAAGGTTGGCCATGTAGAAAGCTTTCCATACAACGGAAGCAACATGATGGTCAAAAGTCAGGTTGCTAACAACCTGGTACCCAAATCCCTCATGACTGATTGCATGCTTAGGACATTGTTATTAATGTGATAATATGTGGGGAAATCACTCCCCAAAGGGGATGATGATTCATTTTTTGGCATTCAGCTCGAGGCCATGTTTCTGGCACCAGTCATTTGTTTGGGTAAGACCCTCTTGGAGGACATCCATGACAGTTGGGGAATTGATGACCGCACCCAGCTTGCAGTCATCTGCAAACTTGGTCAGCCACAGCCCACTGGTTTTGGCCTGCACCTTAGAGAAGTATATCCTAAATAGCAGAGGCCCCCAGACCAATGCTTGGGGTATGCCACTAGTTATAGTTCTACTGCTTGAGGTGGCTTCCCCTATTTTGATTAGGTGGGTTCTATCAGTGAGCCAGTTTGCTACCCATCTGGTAACATATGGATTGATGCCTAGCTGAGAGAGTTTATCTACTATTAGGATTTGGCCAGGTCAAGGCAGGTGGTGTGCACTGTCTTCCCCTCGTCCACAGCTTTGGTGACTGTCTCAAAGAAGTTGACCAGATTTAACAAACATGACCTTCCCTTGACAAAGCCAAATCATGTGGGGTAGAGTGTTTTGAGGTTGCCAATGTCCCTGTTAATGTGGTACATGATAATCCATTCCATAGCCTTGCAGATCAGGCTAGTTAGGCTGATGGGTCTTTAATTTCCTTAATCAGTGGACCTTCCACCTTTGTGTTAAGGGATGACAGTGGCTGTCCTCCACTCGGCTGGGACAAAGGTAGTACTAAGGCTTGGGTTGAATAGGCTGACTAATGGTTCTGCAAGTTCATGTCTGAGTTCATGTAGGATGCAGCCTGGGGTGTTATTTGATCCCATGGAGGCTGTATTTTTTTGTCTTTGAGAGGGCAGTGATGACCTGTTCCCTAGAGATAAGGGTAGGGGGCAGGTACTGGGGATATCCTGATTTACTGACCGGAGGGACAGAAGGGTCAAGTTTTGCTGAATCTGTCAGCCAGTAAGTTAGCTATATCTACAGCATTTGTGTATGTGATGTCCTTCACTACCAGTTCTGAACAGATCTGGGTGCTTCCTTTGAGATTGCAGACATATGTGAAGAAAGCCTTATGATTGTCTCTAGCAGATGTGACCAGTTTGGACTTGAAGTTGGCTTTAGAGGATTTCACTAGGGTTCTTATTTGGTTGTTCAGGCTAAGGAAATATTGCTTCCAGTTGGGCACCTGCTCCTTCTTGGTCCTGGACAGCAATTTTTTTCCTTTTGTTATATATTTTATTTATTGCAGATGTCCACCAGGGCAAATACCTTAATCATTATGCCAACCTCCCACCCCTATAAATAAATATATATATATATATATATATATATATATATATATATATATATATATATATATATATATATAGTTCCAATTGAAAACATCTAAAACCCATAACAGCAAAATTCATAACATCTAAACCATTACATCTAAAACCCAAAACATGTAAAACTCATGATATCAAATTTCATAACATCTAAAATGTGCATCATAACACTGAACACTATAAATCACATGAAAATAACATCCCCTCCATGTATAAAGACACTAAACTAACAAACACATTTTTACTACATTTCTGCAGGGGGGAAAGCCCCCCTACATCCCCCATGTGTGGGGCTGTACCAGCCACACCCCCCGTAAATTAAATATACCAACTCCGAGATAGTATTACAGTGGGAAAAAGTTAATTTCCTAACCCCACTGTATCACGATCACCATAACGAATGTACATAGTGTCTATATCACTTACTTGTATGGCCTAAAAAACACATAAAGAGTGACAAAATAAACACTGTATAAATAGTATAAATTCCTACATTATATAAATAATAACTATAGAAATAAAAACTATATCTCACAGTTTTACTACAAGATAAACAGAATAAACTATAACATTTACACATTTGATAATACACTAGTACATATTATACATTTTAGATGTTATGAAATTCGATATGAGTTTTAGATGTTATGAATTTTAGATGTTATAGTCTCAGTGTTATGAATTTAGATGTTATGGGTTTTAGATGTTTTCAAGTGGAACCATATCATATTAGGAAATGCTACTTTTATCTGTACGCACGTCTTAGAATTTTAGTGATGGCATAGGCATTTTTCTCAAAGCAATTTACTTTCTCAGATGCATCGTCTTTAGTACTTGTAATAATAGTTAATATGTTACAACTGTGTTTCTCTCTACACTCCTATTGTTTCAGTGAAATGTAAATGTCTTATATTGTTAATAACACAGGGGTGCTAGCCTTCTAGGATGGCCCATAGACACCTCCAGGGAGTGTTGGTCATAGGTAGAGGTGACTGCCAATTGCATAAAATTAAATGTTCTGTGGTAAATATGTATACATGTTTTTGGGACAGTTGGTTTGATAGCACTTTCAGCAGTTCACTGATGGTTTGTTAGCAAAATGTGTCATTTGCCTGTTGTTTTGGGTTGGGGGAGCCAAGTTCCATTTCTGCATTGCCACAAACAAATTTTTTTTATACAGAGGTTTGCTTTGATATTGCTACTCTCCTTGTTTTTGATCAAACATTGCTTTGAGTGTGATGGTAATATGTTACAACTACATAAATACTTTTTTATATTTGAGTATCTTGACTGTTTTTGTTTCTCCAGTGACTAATATTGAAAAATTACCTATTATGTGTTCTATCGAAGCAGGAATTTTATTTATGTGATACTTATGTGTATTATCCTTCTTTTGTGTTTTATGTCATCTAAAACTATGGTGCTCAGGCATTCCAATCTCTGCAAACCCCCCTTCAGTGACTCTGAGAATGAAGTAATCATGAAAGCATTTAGGCAACATAGTGCTTTCTGTTTGAGAGAGGATGTGGGAATACGTCTGGCAGAAAGCAAGTCTGGCAGCAGATAGTGGCTGATGTAATATATGATATATGATCAGGTTTGTTATATGGCCACTGACATGATTTCATTGGCCTGGAGGAGAGCAGCTGCAGTGGCCCATGGATGGTTGGCTACCAGGGAGGGCTGCTCCATAGCCACCATTAATACCAAATGAAATGTTCCAGTCCATTGTCAAGGATCCAGAGAGCTCAGTGGAAAGTGCACAGCATCATGTGATTGATGCTGGTGTTGCTGTTTTTGGGAGGACAAGTATGTCCCAGGAGGAACTTCCAGGTAGGCTTCCTCTCTCAATTGTTAAATACTTCTTGTATAGTAAAATATTGACAGCAATATTAAGTTCTGTTTAACATATATATTTTTTTGGGGGGGGTATTTGTAGATTAATACATTTAACAACACATTCTGGTTGATTGTACATGTTGTTGGGATGGATGTGTCATCCAAGTTTTTGTTGAAAGTATTATTAATAGAGATTGTGATGTCCCCACACTGGCCCAGTAATCAAGGAGCCTCAATCCTCACCACTGTCAACCGTGGGGAACATACACACTGTGAGGATGACAAGTGCACACACAGTAAAGTGCAATTCTCCTTAAGAGCACACAGAGATCACAGTCTGGAGCTGGTTTCTCCCTCTTTCTCCAGATCCCTAATACAACTCCCCACTGATACAGCTATAGAGTTGAGATCTCAGCTGAGTGGCCAAGCTAAGACCTTCAGCAACCTGTCTGTCCAACCAGTGCTTTGTGTCCCTGCCCAAGTAGCTGACACACACACTATTTGAGACTTGTTTGTATAAACACATACATACACATGCCTGGAAAAGGCTGACACAGGATTACTGGCTATGCCCCCTTCTGGCCAGACTAGTTTTCACTGACACCAACCAGCTCTTATCAGCTACTTTAAGCCGTTTAAGAAAATGTGTCCAATCTTAATGTGTAATGTTACTCTTAATCCAGGTGGTAGTCTGACCAAGACAATGCTATTTAGGAGTGGCCTGTATCGTGTCACCAAATAGATATGCAAGTAGCCTAAGAGCTTAAATATCTCTAAACAGACCAGCCACAGTTAAAAGGTTTAAATATATTTAATAATAAATAAGAAAAGAGCAAGACAATACTCAGTATGTAGTCAGTTACGTTATTGTTCAAAATCACAGGAAATGTTTAAAACAATATTGCAGGACAGTTTCAAATAAATAAATACAGAAAACATCTATGCTATAATTTATTATATTCTTATCTGAATCTAAAAGAGTTACTAAGCCATAGAAACTTACTTACAGCAAGGCAAGTGCATAGTCTCTCTCTCTCTCTCTCTCTCTCTCTCTCTCTCTCTCTCTCAGAGAGTTCTTAAATTAATATCAAATAATACTGCTGGGTTATCTTGGATGACATCACGTTTTATCACCTGACCTTAGTTCCCAAGCTGAACTCCCTTTGTCAAAAACTAACAGAATTTAGCATCTCTCTGTGAAAATATATAGCCTTCAGATGTTTTCAACTTCTAGGAGACATAAAGCAATAAAATATTTACAAAACAATGCAGAAGGCAACCTAGTTCTAGACGCAAGTGGAATTCCAAGGATGCATTTTTTTTGTTTCCCATCCAGTTATCCAGGTTGCGCTTAAGAAGGGATAATGAGGTACTCTGGTTGACATGGAGAGGTAGTCTATTCCACAGATTAGGGAGTCTCTCGGACACAAATCTGTCTCACCAACAAGTCCTTTTGATGTCACAGCCCAGGATGAGGTCACACGTGTGGGTTACTTGAGTGGAGCTTGACTTACAGATATGCAGCAGTCCCATCCATTAAGGCGGGGTCTGAGATTGCTTTGTATGCCAGACAGAGGTCACCTCTGAGGAGTATCTATGAAACTGAGTGGAGGGACCGGGCTTTTAGCCATCTGTGTTGCTGCATTAAAACTAACATTTATGACACAATAATAAAACAATTTAATTTCAACTATTTTCTCTGCATTTTTTCAAGTTAACCTGCTGTGTTCCAATTTCCTTTAAACATATACATCTAAACAGTCACAAAAGTGCAGGTACAATCATGTTCTGTTCCAATAGGGAATGTCATGGTTACATTTTAGCTCATTACTTTACACACACTTCTGTATAAATCATATCAATATTTACAAATGACAGAATTATTTACAAAATCCCGATAGCTGGGCTGGCAGTGTGACATTTCTCTCCCCTCACCCCACCGAAAACTCAAACTAGTTTTTCAAGTGACCCTTGAGAAAATCTGCTTGAGAGGGTTGACTATCTGGGAATACTTTACTCCATTCCCTGTCTTGAGAGCCCCACAGCATTGGCATTACTAACCCCACTGAGGTGCTGCACTGTCATATCATATGCCTGTAACCCAAGTCTCCACCTTAGTGTCTTGGCATTTTGCTGGATGGCTCCATGTAGCCATATTAAGGGATTGTGGTCTGCAACTACAGTGAATTTCCTTCCGTACAGATAAGACTGATGTTTCTGCAGTGACTACACTATAGCTAGAAATGCCTTTTCTACAGCTGCATAGCATTCCTCCCTGGGTTGGAGTCTATGATTGAGATATAGCACTGGGTGCTCTTCTCCATCTGAGGAGAGCTGGCTGAGTAAAGATCCCACCCCATGCTTTGAAGCATCCACCTGCACAACAAATTCTTTACTGTAATCTGGATTGGCTAACACCGGGGGGGGGGGTCCTCTCAAAGGTCCTTTAAGCTTCTGGAATGCCTCTTCACATGCTGCGGTCCACACTACTTTATATTGCTTGTTTTGGCTTGACAGGTCTGTGAGGGAGCAGCTATGGTACTATAATTGGGGGACAAACTTTCTATAGTACCCTGCTGTCCCTAAGAATGCCCTCACCTGCATTTTGGTAGCAGGGGAAGGACATGCCTGAATGGCTTCCACTTTGGCAGGTTCTGGCCTGATGGTACCACTACCCACTCTATGTCCCAGGTAGGAGACCTCTGCCATACCCACCTGACATTTGCTGGGCGTTATGGTCAACCCTGCCCTCTGTAGTCTGCCCAGCACTTTCCTGACATGCTGAAGTGTCTCTTTTCAGCAATGGCTGTAGATGGCAGTATCATCCAGGTAAGCAAGGGCAAGATCTCCTGCTCCTGCTAGGATATGATCTACCAACCTCTGGAAATTTGCTGGGGCATTTTTCATCCCACAGGGAATCTTTGTGAACTCATACAAGCTGAAAGGAGTCACAAAGGCTGACCTACCTCTAGTGCAGGGAGTCAAGGGCACCTGCCAGTAATCCTTGGTAAAATCAATAGTGGTAAGATACTTATCCCCACCCAGCTACTCTAAGGCATCATCTGTCCTAGGCATGGGGTAAGCATCTGACTCTGTGTGACTGTTTAATTTCCTGTAGTCCACACAGAACTAGATGGGTTGCAAACTGTCTCAAGGACAGAACCCACATGGTTAGAATTGCTGGAGCCATGTCAGACTCCAAACCAGTTACAAGTGGCATCCCACAAGGCTCAGTCCTGGGACCTCTCTTGTTCGGTATATATTTCTCGGAGGTACAGGCCAACACGGAAGGACTGTGGCTGACCAAGTTCGCAGATGACTGCAAACTGGGCACCATAATCGACTCTCCAGCCGACACAAGCATCCTCCAAAAGGGCCTCATAGAAACAGACAACTGGTGCCAAAGCCATGGCCTCAAGCTAAATGCCAAAAAGTGTATAGTCATCCCCTTTGGCAAAAACAAAGTGCCCACAAATTACCACATAGGTGGTAATTCATTAAGTACAGAAGAAGTAATTAGGGACCTGGGGACCCAAGTTGATAGCAGTCTCTCATTTGACAATCATGTGGCCAAAGTGGTTAGAAAAACATTTTATATAGCCCACCTAATCATGAAGGGATTCACATCTAGATCAGGGGAGGTCATCGTGCCTCTTTACTCATTCCTCATCAGGCCCATAATTGAGTACAATGCCCCTTTTGGGATGTACCTTACCAGACACCTGCAGCAACTGGAAAGACCCCAAAAGTACCTCACCAAGAGGATCAAAGGGCTCAAACAGATGCCATATGCTGCCCGGTTAAAGAAACTCCAGCTCTACTCAGTGGCATACCGCCTGTTCAGGGGCGATCTGTGCCTGACGTATAAAGCCATGTCCAACCCGGAATTAATGGACATGCTGCACCTCAGAAAATCCAAATCCCATCGAGCTACGCACTTGAGAGACTTGAACCTCAGCACTGAAATAAATAGGACATGCTGGAGGGACAGATTCATAACCCAGAGGCTCCCTTCACTCTGGAATAAAATCCCAGTCCAGGTTAGGCAGAGTCCCTCATTGACTCTCTTCAAGAGGAATCTTGATGAGTGGATGGGAGATCATAGGTTTAACCCGGGTATCACTTCTGTGTCACTGTTAGACAGAGGCACAGTATACTAACCTCGAAAAATGGCATAGCAAAATTAATTTAAAATGGGTGGCAAAAGCCAAACACATTCTGGCTAGGCTTATAAATGCCCTAGGGCAGATAGCCTAGTATGAACCTATGAACCTATGAACCTATGAACCTATGAATGAATCTATCAAAATTATCCCCCTCTGTAAATTGTGGAAGAAATTTACTCCATTTTGTTGCTTCTGGGTTTTGGTTAATCACTTCCCCATTATCTCTCTGACCCTGGTGAAGAATCAGTATCTCCTTTTCATGTTGCTTCTGCCCCTCATTCTCTTCAGCTTCCAGACATCTCAGCCTGTCTGCTGCTTCTAATTTCATTTGTTCTCCTGCCACAGTCTCTTTGCTGATTCTATTTCCAAATGATTGGACTCCAGTTCAAGTCTCTTTAGCTCCAGATGGATTTTTAAGTCCTCTGTGGAAAGGTTGAACTGTCCATTTTCTGAGAGTTGTACATCTCCAAGGCCAGCTTGGTTGTCCTCCTGATTGCTGGCCTGTGTTGCAGCTGTGCTCAAGGCTTCAATCATTTCTGCCTTAGTCAGGTTGGCATGAACCAGTCCTTTGGTCTGGCACATCTCAGCCAACTGGCTCCTTGTCAGCTTGCCTTCTTCTGCCTAGACTATAAGGTAGTTTTCACTGCCACCGGCCAACTCTTATGAGCTACTTTAAGGCCCTTAAGAAAAGGTGTCCAATTCTACTGTGTAATGTTACTATTAATCCAAATGGTAGTGTGACCAAGAACAAGGCTATATAGGAGTGGCATGTACAGTGTCACTAAATAGATATGCAAGTACTCTCAGAGCTTAAATATCTCTAAACAGACCAGCCACAAATGAAAGGTTTAAATATATTTAATGATAAATAATAAAAGAACAAGACAATACTGAGTAAGTAATCAGTTGCATCAGAGTTCAAAATCACAGGAAATATTTAAAACAATGTTGCAGGACAATCTGAAATAAATAAAGGAAAACAGCTAAGATATACTTTACTATATTCTTATATGAATCTAGAAGAGTTACTGTGCAGAAGATGATGATGAGTTGTTTTTTTCCTGGTCAAAGACAAAATACAAAATACACAGTCCCTCTCTCTCTCTCAAAGAGTTTTTAAATTAATACCAAATATTACTACTGGGTTACCTTGGATGACATCACCTTTTATCACCTGACAGTTCCCAAGCTAAACCCCCTTTGTCAGAAACTAACAGAATTTGGCATCTCTCTATGAAAATACATAGCCTTCAGATGTTTGTAACTGCTAGGAGACATAAAATTATCAAACACTTACAAAACAATGCAGAAGGCACCCTAGTTCTAAACATCCTGTCTCCTTGCTGCACTGAAACTTACTTTTATGACACAATAATAAAACAATTTAATTTCAACTATTTTCTCTGAATTTATTTTCAAGTTAACCTCCTATGTTCCAGTTTCCATTAAACATATACATCTAAACATTCACAATAATGCAGGTACATTCCTATTCTGTTCCAATAGGGAATGCTGTGGTTACATTTTAGCTCAGCACTTTGCACACACTTCTGTAAAAATCATATCAATATTTACAAATGACAGAATTATTTACAAAATTCCTGATACCTGTGCTGGCAGTGTGACAGACATATAAAGGGCAAAAAGTTTTAACCCCCTGTGTAATTGTTAATTGTGATGATGGTGTCCTTACCTGTTGCTTAATCTCTTCCAGGACCATCTTCCATAGAAACTCTAGAATGCACATGGTAAGCCAAACATTTTTATGTCAGTACTGATAGGCATTTCAATGAAATATTTATTTTATCCATATGTGTGATGAAGGTGTCAGGAGTGTTGTGTGTATTGCTGTACTGTCTGTAGTAGTGGCTCTTCTGTTAGTTAGCATATATTGGACTATAGTCGTGTAGGTATTAATTTATTTTCTTTATTTGTCACTTATTATTACAGGTGATCCTGACAGTGGAAGTATAAGACTCTTATCACCTGGGTTAAGAGTATAGGCAGACTCTGATTATGATGGTGACCAAACACAGGCACGGTCAGGGGGTGCAGGGATTAAATTTGACAGTGAGGTTGACATTCAGCCATCCCCTGTAATTCCATTGGACACAGCCAGTAGTCCTACTCCAACCCATTCCAGTGAGTCCTCAGATATTGGACAGTTGGAGGGGGAAACACTTGATTGGGTTAGTGTGGTTACTGCAGCTTCAGTGTCTGTTGACTCTGGCCATAGCCAAAGAGTGGGTGAGGTGCCACACAGAAGGGTTATTACAGGTGCTCGGAGGAGGCCTCCTGTCAATCCTCCATCCTGTGTCATCCCATGCCACTCCACATATGTTTAGGGCCATCGTGGAGGCACAGGCATATTGCAGTAGGTCCTCCAGAGAAATGCTTAGGGTCATAGATATGACACAGGCTGACATGGTGACTGCCTCCACTGTGTTGCCGATTCAATGGATCAGATGAATGATACATTATGGGCAGTGTCTGTGCTGGAATGTCTGCTGAAAGGGAGACAGCATCCACATGGGCATAAGACAGCCACATCATCTGATGTTAGTCAACGTGGTCATGCCCAGTCATGCTCCTGTAGTGGCACTACTTCCACTGCTCCCTCAATGGCTGAGGTGTCCACACTCAAATGCGGCAGGCCATGGGGACGTGGTCCTGGGTGTACTCATGAAGAGAGCTCATCCAGCGGACATCAGTCACATTCAGGTAGCAGCAATGCATCTGACCATAGCATTGACATGCCAGTGCAACTCCTGGCAGAGCCAGTTTTCATGGTCAGGTACAACAACAATGAACTGCCACCTCTACGATGCACAGCCCATACCTGTCCAATATTCCAAGATATAGCACTAGCACAGACCTTGGCTGTGTTCTTGCAAACACTCACACACCATTTTCACCTGGAGGACCCATACAGACACACACACAATAGTTGCATGGTTCAGCCATGAAGCTTAAAGATCATTCTGTCTCAGTGGCCATTTGTTAGTTTATCTACCAAATGTCTACCTGTTTCTTTTTCTTACTGACACACACTTACTTACCTACTTACCTTTTGTGTCAGCCTAGGCTTCCTGCCCCCCCACCCCCACCCACACACACACACAACACCCTGTGCAAGTGATGATAACTGTGCCATATCCTTGTTTTGTATCTTTTGGATTCATGGATACATAAGCTTTGTGTCTGGTGCTCAGGGTGCATAGCTGACTTAGTGCTTAGTATGTCTATGTTTGTGATACTGTTTTGCTATTTGTACTGCTTTCTTACCAGTGTTTGTAATGTGTACATGCCTGCCCCACTCTTACAGCAACAAAGCTGAACCAAGCCAGTAATAAAATTGACAATGGCTGAAGAATAGAGAGATCTTTCACATATTTTGGTTTTACAAAGTTAAACAGTTTTTGCATCAGTATTTTAAAAATATTCTGATGGCTATGAAGTCTGAAACTGAAATGTGTCTCTCATTACTTTCTAACTTGTCTCTTTAAGGATTTGTCAGTACAAAAGGATGAGGCCAAACTAAGGCCATTTGGTGACCTTTAGTACTTTTGAGAGGTATAAAAGTGTGACTCTTTGATGCCTGAGGCCTATTACTTGATAGGGGACACATGTATTCACATAAGTCTCTGCTGTCACATGTTGAAGTCATTGCTGTACAAATTACCCACCTTTAACTTACTTACATTACCAAGTAACAACATGCAGTGATATGCCATTGCTTTGCATTATTACACAATTTTGTCTTAACACCCCAGGTTTAACATTTACCTTGAAAATCCAGCAGTTGCTGCAGTTTTATTTCAGGGCTGAGTCTGTCTGACACTAGCAGTACACAGCCATTACATGAGTAGGTAAAGGTTGTGAGTGTTGCCTGGCATCAATGTTACTATATGTATGTGTGTGAGATTAAGGTTTTAGCCCCTTCGGTGGTGAGTGCGTGTGTTATGCATTGCCTTTTAACCAAGGCAAAGCCATATTGTGCATGCCTGCATCTACCTACACCCACAGTAGCTGCTGGTTCCCCCTCTGACGCCTCACCTGTGTGTGGCTGTGGTGACCTTGCCATTGGCGGTGGGATGTGTGCCCCTTTCCCTTGTTGATCCTGCTGAAGTTGTTTTCTCAAGATGATGTTGTAAAGCATGGCACAAACAGTGAAGATTTCAGTACACATGCATGGATTGTACCACAGGGATCCCCTAGATGCATCTAGGTACCAGAACCATGATTTCAGTAGCTCAAACACATGCTCTATGATATTTTTGGTTTGAGTGTGTGTGACTCATTATGATGTTCTTCAGTGGGTATGTGCACATTTCTGAAGGGCGTCATCATCCATGGTTAAGTTGCATAACCTGCATCCTCTAGTAAATGGACCTGAGGAATATCACCCCTAATGAACATGTCTTACAATTGGGAGGTGTGCCAGATATGTGAATTGTGGTAACTGCCTGGGTTGCCAACACCCACATTCAAGATGATTCATTTAGTGTTACACATGACTTGGCAGTTAACTGAGTGGAAGCCCTTTCTATTTATATAGACCCTTCCCTGTTCCTCCAGTGACATCTTGATTTCTATATGTGTGCAATCTATGGCACCCAGAACTTCAGGGTAGTGTACTACAGAGTAGAACTGCATATTTGTGGCCCTGTCCTCAGGAGTATGGGGAAAATATATGCAATCACTAGCATGTTGTAGCAAAGCATTCAGGAATTCATGGAGGATCCTGGATGCTGATGCCTGTGACACCCCCAGCATGTCCCCTGCTGGTCACTGAAAGGTTCCTGTAAATAGAATTCTAAGTGCTACACATACCTTTGTCTCCACTGGTATTGGTTCCCCTTGATTTGCCCTGGGTCTGTAGTGCTCTACAATTTCTACTGCTTGCAGATTGTGATAAGTTAAATGGGGTCTGAAGACTCTTCTCCTTCTTGGCTGTGGTCTATTAGCAGCAGCAACATAGACTTCAGCTTGTTGCACACACACCTGAATTAAAGCAACAGCAGCCCCTAACATTCTTTCTGTGTAGACTCCTTTCTGTGGCTGTATTCCAATAGGTTTTGGAATTTGCAAGGAAAACCAGCATTACATCTACACAGTTGCTTTATATCTTGTTGAATAGTTCCTCCATCTTGGATTTGTTGATTAGCATACAGTTCAGCTGCTTATGCTATAATTAGCAAGCCATGGTGTTTACCATGTTTGTACAGCTCTACACACCGTGTAGAGTGACTTACTGAACACAAAAACAGTACACTACCATGTGCATGTTGAGGTGTGGCGTACACATGGTCTTAGTGGATGGACTATGTAGCGTTTACTGAATCTGCTCTAATGTTTTTGCATAACAGTGCTGTGGTATTTCTCCACTTTCTTTCCATATCCTGCTGCTTTCTTGATGTACTGTGCATGCATATGGGACTTACTTTCAAACTCTTATGCAGTACATTGGTGCTTTGTAAAGGAAGCTACAAAGAAACGAAGATCTCTGTTGCTTCTTTTTTTCTTTCTTTTTTTAAATAAAGTTTGAAATCTGGACAGTTCAGAGGTAAGGGAAAGATAGGACATAAATATAAGAAAAATCAGGTACATTTCTTGAGTTTTTCATAATGTACCTGATTTTCCTTGCATTTTCTCTGCCCTCAGTATATACCTCTTGACCTCTCAAAGAAAACAGAAAAAACTGTAGCATATATTAATAGAAGAAAGTCTGGGTGTCCAGACTTTTTTTTGTTGGTATATTCCTGATCTACAACAGGCATGGTGGTTCAGCTGGCCTATCAGCATGCACATTTTTGAATGTCAATGACCTCTCATTGTATAATATTCAATAACCATCATGAGCTAACAATCCCACGAGACATGCATACACCCAACAATGTGCCCATCTCCTGAGAAGATAAATACACATATCTTTACCTATTTTAGACCCAACTCTGACATTGAAATCTCACACCAACTCTTCCATCTCTTATAACTCTACCTAAGGCTACCTATTCCATCTTTAATCATGTAATAAAAGAATACAGATAGTCTCTGGCTAAGAATAGGGCTAGGGTGGTGCAGTGGTTAACATTGTCATCTCAACAGCAAGAGGGTCTCTGGTTCGATTCTTGGCTGGGATGCCTTCTGTGTGGAGTTAGCATGTCCTCCCTGTGTTTATGTGGGTTTCCTCCCACATTCAAACACGTGTCTGGAGTGTTTCTACCTGGGCCTCCGCTGAAAATAGGGTCTGTCCTAGTTGGAATTTCACAGTTAACAAATGTTAAATAAATAAAGAATGTCTTCATACCTAGATTTAAGTATGGTCTCACAATGGTGTCCCCCTACTATTCTTATAACACAAACAAAAATTCAAACAACAATTACGTATATACAAATTTACCAGCATTTCCACCTCAACTAAAGCAACACTTCTTATCTCCGCAGAAAGCCAACTGGCTCCCAATCATGGTTCAATCCATTTTTCTTTTTTCTCACTTACCTTTAAAATTGTACATAATAGTTTGTGCCTATCACTTAGAAAGAAGTACTAGTCAAAATATCATTCAAGAATCAGGAAATAATGCCTTGAGCCTATATTTGCAACCCTTTGGAATCTCAGCTAGGAAAAAGGGCTTCAGTAAAATGAATCTTTACCACTAGCGACTCATAGCTTCAGAGCTCAGGAACATAACAGAGTCTGTGCATTTTAGAAAGGAATTGCTGGAAGACAAAAGGGAAACTTACAAATACTCCTGTTTCCTGGCAAAGACTTGCTCTCTCTTTTTTTTTTTTTTTGCTGCTTGTCCACAGTCATTAATCTCTACTGTAAATAATTTATTTATTTGTTTATTTATTTATTTATTTATTTGTTTGTTTATGCATTTAACAGGACTAAAATTGCTCAGATGATTGGTCAGTATTTGCAAATATGTAAATATAATTAGGATGCTATCATTTATCTCTAAATAAGTTGACTCTAAAGTCTACCAAGGAAATGTTTACAACCAGCAAAGCCAACCACCTATCACCTTTCCCACCCTATAAGAGTCATGTTCTCTCTGTTATCAGCTTCTTTACAAGTGTTAGGGTTTCATTTTTTAAAGCTTCTACCTCTGGCCTTAATACAGAATTTACCAAACAGTATCCTGTCACCATGAGTATATCAGCATGGCCCTGAACTATAACTCTATTACCCTGTTGTTTGTATTACACCCCAACTGTTAATAATTATGTACATAAACGCATGTTATTAACAAGAATGCAAAACTGCATTACGCTTATGAATTGTTACCAGGATAAATGGAAACAGCATGAGTTTGTAAAACAATATTACAGCTATGAATTGTCAGCAGTGTACATTGTATGAAAAATGTAATCTCTGTAACTCTGTAAGATAATACTTTTCCACACAACTCTTTCTACTGTGCATAACATTTATAAATAAGATATATAAGCCATCTCTGTCACAATCATATCAAACTTATTTATGTAATAATTTATGAAATGTAAAATAACTCTTCTAAAATCATTTCAAAATTATCTATGTAATTAGTAATTTACATCTTGTCTCTGTAACTGCTTGTGCAGTTGCTCCTGGGTTGTAGCTGAAAAGGGTTCATGAAAGAGTTCAGCTGTGCCATCAACAAATGATATATCAAATTAAAATATAAACAAAGAAAAAGCTGTGTGAAATATAAAAAAAACATGCACTTGAATTTTTTTTTCTGTAAATATACAATGAAGACATACAGTATGAAGTGTTGTACAAGTATATATTTTTTCCATAGAAAGACAGCAGTGCTTTCAAAAGTGAAATTTTATTTAGCCTCCTGTTAAAGCTCTGTTACCTATTTGTGATTATAAAGTGAAATTATATGAATTCAAAGTTCTGACCCTGCAGAAAGTGAAGGGTCAAAAATTATTTATCTAATGCAAAAAATATTGTGGGGGGTTGTGTTGCCCAAAATACTGTGCCAAGTGAATATTTCCTAGAGTCAATTCTTTCCTGGACAACACTCTGGAGGTTCTTCAGCTCTTCAAGTAAAGTGAATTTTTAAAAATCTGCTCATCAGTAATTTCAGTCTGTCTCTGCATACATGCTGCAGTATTTGCTGGACTTCTAACAAGCTTAAGAGTAATAAAAAAAGTGTTTATACAGACTGCAAATGAAAACTGAGATAGACTGCTACCCAGAGTCAGAGAACTCATTTATGAACTTTGCCTGTTGGTCTTTTGCAGTTTTTAAATGGTTATAAAAGTCAGGGATAAAAAGATTTCAGTTTTCTTTAGTTATTGGCAGTGATATATACAGCTAGCTGTAAAACACTTGTTTTCTTATGCAATTTTCCCTGCAAAGCTTCTTATTTTAAAATGTTCTGTGTATGCGTGTTCGCATATTTCATTTTCAAACTGTAATGCTTAAGAATGTTACTATTATATCTCAAAAACTTGAGGTTAGTTACCTATTTGTGTTTAGAAAATATTTGCTCAGTAATGGTAACTTATAAGTGCTGGAATTTATCTTTTAAAGAGAGAGAGAGAGACTCCTTAGCTAATGTTATTTTAAGTTAGTAGTATGGAAGGATCATTATAAGAATACACAGTAATTGTGACCTTAGCATGGCAGACTGGTCTACTTGATCAAAACATGTTACTGCAAAGGAAGGAAGAGATAGTAACATTGAAAAGGGTATTATTAGCATCTTTTGGAAAGCATTGCATTTGTGCAAATGCAGAACAATTTGGGCCAAGATACAGTTACTATTAGTAAGATAGCAATAAAAGGCACTGAGCTGAGAGTTCGGTAGGTTGGATAATAGAAAGCTAGTTCATAACTCTGGCTCTTTAGCTGTACAGGGTGAAGCTCATTTGGATGTGGCTGGTGTTGGGCATAGCCCAAGACAGCAGTGTTAATCTGCCATATGCTCTTAATGCCAGACATGTGATACATATATTGTTGCCAGTGACATGGGCTATAGGGCCATTCTTGATGCATACCATAAGTGAACAGATGTTGGATTTAAGTGTTGCATATCTGCATGACGCACATTTGTCACTGTTGTTGGCCATACTTTTAGTCTAGTGTTATTCCCTCTGCATGCTCACACATAGTTCATATTCCTTGTAAATTTATGATAGTGATGGTTCTTGCTGGTTATCTTGCCACAGTTTGCAGTATTATATTATACAGAAATGAGCAGGTAATACTAATGCAGTGCATATTTTGGTTTCATATTCTAGAGTTCTGCTGTATACATCCACTCATTCAAATTGTGCCTTTAGATGTGAATACACCTGTCTGATGATGATCTGGGTGCAACAGATATGCTAATGATTGGTTCTCACAGCAGCATTACAGCAAATGGCTTCATTTGATATCCTTTGTCTACCACAAAATGGTTACATGATATACAGCTATTTTTAAAGACATGGTGCTATACATGTCATATGTGGACATCATGATTGCTTCCAGGATATTTTGCATCCAAACAGCTTTGATGGCTGGTATTTCTACTAAACAATGGAATATACACAAGACTGTGCTGTCTTATGCAGTTCTTAAACTGGTTTGGGATGCTACTCACTAATGACTGAGACATACCTTGCTGTTGCCTGCACACCACTTGAGGTGACCATTTGCAAGGAAGGAGATGACTGCATTTATTACTGCTTGTCAGGGAACTGGCAGTCCTTTCCAACCTGCAACTGCAGGTCTCTGTACATTTGGATAAGCATGTTGAGGATGCACCAGTCTGACAGAAGATATCATATCCCTTTAGCTAGCTTACAATATTGTAAAATAGTTTATGCCGAATTGAACTTTGTGCAAACATTTTTGTGCTGCTTGTGTTGGCTGTTGTATGGTTTCTGCCAGTGTGTTTCCAAGTATGACTGCATTAAAGTCCATTTTTGCTAATAATTATGTTTATTTACATTGATTTAGGCTAGAGGTCTGCCACTGATGTTTGTTTGGTACTTAAGTTTTTGAGACTTCTACAACTAATTTTATTTGTATTTATACAATCCAGTGGCTTCAGTTGCATATACCGTACTTGCTAATTTGTATTTCTAGCATGTTCTGCTTTTTGTATTATATCATGCATTTGCCTGACATTGTGTGAACTGGCATCCTGCAAAGCAGACTTTATCTGGAAATTGCATCCTGCATATTTGAGTTAGCAGACTATTTTTTCTTAACTAAAGTATGTTGTTCTTAAAAGCTATGCATATTCAATTTTTTTTTCTTAATGGCACAAAATATTAATTTGTGTTTATAATTTACATTGTTCCTTTATTTTTATTTTGCATACTGAAAACTATGAAGTGTTTCTCTTGGATAAAACTGTAATTGAATATTTTCTTTTTTTTTTCTCCTCCAGCACAATGAAATAAAAACAAGTTTAGTACTTAGAACTGTTTATGTTGTCTTTGGAATTCAAATTTTGCAGCTATAAATTAGTTAATCATTGGATTCATTGCAACAAAAAAGGGCTGAGTTTAATTCATTTCACTATGTGAAGTGGTAGTGTAACCAAATACAAGTAAAACATGGTGGCATTACAATGCATTTTATCCTTCTTAACATGCAAAAAAGTTATCAATGCACTTTCTAGACAATTCAAATACTAACTTTAAATGTAGCATGTTAATAAACAATGCTTAACAACTGTAAAATATACAGAGTTGCTTTCCAAAAAGTGGGCAGTTGTGTTGACTAGGTCTAGGTTTGAATAATTACAGACACGGTATCTTGGTTTACTGCTTTAAGGCATTCCAGAATAATACCTGCTTTGTGTTTGTTGCCTTCTTCTTTCTTGCTTGGCTGAAGAAATTTAGAGACACTATTGTGTTATATTCAGCATTTACTCTGACATGAGAAATTCAGCTAGAAATTAGACCGGTCTTCAGAACTGTAATTCAAAAAATGCTTAACAAAGCACACAATGTGATCATTCAGAACTCCAGGTGACCTGCCCCCAAACTGGTCTAACCTGCTTTTCTTTCTTAATTGGAGAATACTCTTTCAGTCTTGTTTAGGCTGAAGATAACTGGTGTATTAATTTAGGTGTCTGGTGTTGTGGTACAATTTGTAAGGAAGAGATGAATTTTTCAAAAGTGAAGTTATTTACAATTATTTTTGTCTTTGTTTATTTTAAAGGTATGAACAGTTTACCTTCGTGTCCAATTGGAGAGTTTGCTTTGAATAACCAGTGTGTGGATTGCCACCCAAACTGTATGGAATGCAATGGACATGAACTATTTAATTGCACTCAGTGTGGAATAGGTAAGATGAAACTATAATGAAAATGTACACTGGAGTTAAACAATGTTTTATTTTATTTTTTTTTCTTTTTGTTAGATGATAACAAAATTGAAATGTAATGGCAGATATTTTGCAGATACTGATTTTGTCCTATCTCTGATGCATATTAAAATGTAGCATCCTTGAAAAATCAGATGGCTAAATTTTAGGGTTAATTGTTATGTTTGCCTGTGTGATCAATGGCCTGTTAGAGTTTGTATGTTTGTTTTAAACATTAGAGCTGAAGAAATGATCATTATTGCCGTAATATTTCTAATGGATAATTATAAGAATTGCTGTCTAATGTGTGTTTGTGTGTCTGTGTGTACACGTGTTTAAATCAACTTCTGTCGATAACAGATGAATATATTACTATATTGCTTTTGTCCTCTACACTAAGTAAACGATGAAGGTATAAATGTGTAGGCACTGTGTGTAGATTAAAAATCAGATTCATAAAAGAATAACAATTAAAGAGATATTGCCAAGCAAGTATAATTACATTCATCTTTATGAAATAAGCTGTAATATGTAAATTTAGTAAATATTGTCTTCGAAAACACTTTTCAGAAAGATGAGGTGTCACTTTTACTGTTCTGTTTGAGCAATAAGAGAAAGAGTCCAGTCACCTAAAGCGTGTAGCAAAGAGTAGTAAAAATGTCTACTTACTGTCACAAAGAAAGTGATTGCTATAGTATTTAAACCTTCTTGAAAAAGTTGCAGTTCTGCCTTCAAACAGAATCAAGTAAGTTTATTTAACTCCCACATGAAACTAAAACTTAAACTTCAAGTATGGTTCTGTATGAAATTTAGACTGCAGCTGAAATGAAATAAATCATTCCATTTAATAAGGGCACAGGCATTTGGTCTCCTATCTTTTTTCCTCTCATGTGTACATGAACCTGCACAAAGCAAAATGCAATAGGTGGTTCACTGTAATGCGGATGGGGGAATTTTCTGTAACAGCTACTGCTCCTGAGAATAGGCACTGTGTTATAACAAATTCATGGTTTGCACATCAGGGAAATTCCCTATTTTACTGCTGTCTGATATATAAAATGGTTTGAATGAAGGGTTTTCAACATATTTTCGTATAAGTTTTAAAAACTGGGTTATGCATTTATACCAGGCTCACTTACAGTGGAAGCTGGGAAGAGCTAAAAAATAATGGGGAAAACAGATGTCGACCATAAACATTGCATAATACACTATTTTTCACATATGCAATCATATAAATATGGTGGTTAATACTCTTCACATTACAAAATGCATGGCCCTAATAACAAAGATGAATGCAAATAAACTAGTGTTCATTTTACATAGATAATCTGCAAATAATATACAAATGAAAATAAATGGCAAGTTTACTTGCCTGGCTCTGTAGTACAGTGCGATAAAGACCTGACTTGGACCCAAAGGATATCATTTGGATTAAAGACTCAAGCACTGGAAGGGTAGGCAATGGTAGGAATGAGCGGTTGATGCCAGTTCATCAATCCTAAGAAAGGGTGGGGCGGTTTTCAGTTGTAAAATAAAAAAATAATAAAAAAATAAAAATAATCCATTTGTAAATCAATTGAGCACTAAATAATTTTTATTTATACTGAAACTGGTGCTTCAGCTCACTCCTTCATAGGTTTGTTAAAAATAACCCTCCCTCCTCACAAATATAAAGAAAATATCCACCAATCAAAAACAAGATCTAATGAGTTATATTTATTAGATAACTAAATAACTAACTAAATACATTCATGCATACATTCATACATAAATATTTTTTAAACATTTTTTTTAAACAACTAAATAATCAACACTGACTTTTCAACAACTAAGTGATTTATGATTTAACCATGAAGGTTGTGAAGTCCTTGACATAAGAGTATGTCATGCATCTTTTTCAAGAAAACATCGAAAACATTTAAAAATCTCTTTAGGTTTGATGACACTATCACTGTTGTGCATGAAGGTATCTTAAAGGAGCATACCTAGTATAGCTGATGAAGTTATAAGTATTTATTTTTCTGCCAATGAAGTTTGTGAATGTAACACATGTTTTATTTGTGTATATCTTGACTGAAGATAACATGCTTTTGTGAATGGCTCATAGGTAGGTACTAGGCTATCGGCCCTAGGGCCTATAGAAGCCTAGCCATAATGATTCCCTGGCTATTGCTTCCCACAAATATTTACTTTCCTGGACCCCTGTCTAGCAGGGCTGCTGATGTGATCCCCGGGGTGAATTTCCTATCTCCCATCCAATCGTCAAGGTTCCTGTTGAAGAGGGCCATTGAGGCGCTCTGCTTGACATGTATGGGCAGTCTATTCCAGAGTAGGGAAATCTCTGGGTCAGGAACCTATCCCTCCAGCATGTTTTATTCATCGTGATGACAAGGTTAAGATCCCTGGAGCATGTGGCTTGGAAGGATTGGGATTTCTTTAAGTGTAGCATGTCCAGCAACTCTGGGTTTGACATGGCCTTGTATGTTAGGCAGAGATAGCCTCTGAATAGGTGATATGTGACAGAGTATAGCTGGAGTTTCTTTAGATGCTCAGCATAAGGCATCTGCATTAGGCCTGTGAATCTTTTTCTGAGGGATTTTTGTGGCCTTTCTAGTTGCTGCAGATGTCTTTTGAGGTACATACCAAATGGGGCATTGTGTTCTTTAATGGGTCTAATGAGGGATGAGTACAGAGAGACAATGACCTCCTTTTTTTCTGGATGAAAAGCCCTTAGTGAAGAGGTGTGTCACATAGAAGGATTTTTTAACTGCTGTGGCTATGTCATTATCAAAAGTGAGACTACTGTCCACCTGTGTCCCTAGGTCTCTTATCACACTTTTGATGTTTAGTGTACTGCCACCTATGTGGTAGTTCACAGGTACATGTTTTTTTCCCAAAGGGGACAACTATGCATTTTTTGGCATTTAGCTTGAGCCCACGGCTCTGTCACCAGGCATCTGTTTCTGTAAGGCCCTTTTGTAATATATCCACATTATTTAGGGATTCAATAATGGCTCCCAGCTTGCAGTCATCTGCAAACTTTGTAAGCCAGAGTCCCTTAGTGTTGGCTTGTACTTCAGAGAAGTAGATGCCAAACAAGAGTGATCCCAGAACAGAACCCTGCAGTACACCACTTGTCACTTGTCTGGAGCTGGATTTGGAGTCGCCACTTTTACAATCTGTGTTCTGTCAGTAAGCCAGTTTGCAACCCATCAAGTGATGTAGGGATTAATGTCCAGCTTAGTAAGTTTATCTATGATTCCAGAGTGGGAGATTGTGTCAAAAGCCTTAGCAAGGTCCAAGTAGGCTGTGTGAACCACCTTACCCTCTTCCATGGCTTTGGAGACTGATTCAAAGAAGTCGATCAAGTTCAGGAGGCAAGATCGGCCCTTCACGAACCCAAACTGGGTGGGGTTCAATGTTTGAAGGTTGCCAATGTCTTTATTTATAAGTTCCATGATAATACGTTCCATGGACTTGCAGATCAGGCTCATCAGACTGATGGGACAGTAGTTCCCGGGATCCAAAGTGGATCCTCCCTTGTGGAGTGGGATGACTGTAGCTGCGCGTCACTCTGTGGGCATGAAGCCTGAGGTGAGGCTATAATTAAACATGACACATAGGTGAGGTGCCAGTTCATTTTGTAGTTCATGCAGTACACAGCCCGGGATGTCGTCTGGTCCCATGGATGCTGTATTCTTGGCTTTGGAGAATGCATTTTTTACCTGAGTGGCCATGATTACCAGAATTTGGCATTCTTTCAGTATTGAGATGGGCCCTTTAGGGGGCGAGAGGGGGTGAAGTTGGCACTGAATCTAACTGCCATGATATTGGCAATATCCTTGGGATCAGTATATCTAGTGCCATTCTGCTGTAGCTCAGAGCAGATCTGAGTATTGCCATTAAGATTCTTGACATAGCTTTAGAATGCCTTGTGGTTGTCTTTGGAATCTTTGGCAATTTCGTTTTCGTAACTAGCTTTGGAAAATTTTATGAAGGATCTCAGCTTTCTACTGAGGCTGGTGTGGGAGTTTTTTGAATCCTGGGTTCTTCCTCTTTTCTGCAACAGTTTCTTCCTTCTGTTGTACAGCTTGTTTATGGCAGGGGACCACCAGATTGGCTTCCTTTTTTTAGAAGACAGCATCTTGATTCCATTTGAGATGGCTTGGTCCATGCACGAGTGAATGTGCTTGTACAGCACCTTAGTGTAGGATTCGGCAGTTGAACTTCCACTTCCCATCTGCATGGGTGTCATGAAATTTGTTACTTCTGACTTGAGAAGCATGAAGTTGGCTTTGGAGAAGGTTTTTTACGGAGGTTTCCTTAAAGGGGGGTGGGATGTAGATGTCAAGGGTGATTAGCTTATGGTATGATCTGACCAACGAGGGGGTGACCACTGGTGTGGAGCATCGATCTCCCATGCTGGTAATGACCAGGTCTAGAATACTGAAACCCCTGGTGGGACTATGAATTAGTTGCTCTAGGGCATTGGAATTGTGAATTCCAAGAACCGTTGAGCAAAGGTGTTGGTACAGGAGTAGTTTTGTCAGTTAATGGCAGGGTAGCTGAAATCACCCAGTATTAGGGTGTTTGGTTGTATCGTAATATTTTTCAGTATATTTAGAAAGGTGTAGTGAGAATCTTGGGGCATGGTAGGGGATCTGTAGCAAGCTACAATTTGTATTGAAGTCTTACCTAGTGTTTGTTGCACCTGGAGAATTTCAGATCCATTGTGTTGGGCAACCAGCCTGAAGGTGTGAATATCCTTGGTGAATATGTATACTCCACCACCTTTAGTGTTTTGATCCTGGTTTGGTGGCCGAAAAGTGTGGTATGAGTTGTAGCCTGGTATTGCAGGGGTGTTTTCTGGAGCTTTGAACCAGGTCTCAGTTACTGCACAGATATTGATGTTTTCCATTTTTAAGAGTGCCTCGAGAGAGTGCATCTTGAGGTTTAGACTTCTAGCCTTGAATAGCATTACCTTCAGATTTTGCTTGCTTGTACCTGTTATGGTGGTAATTTTGTCCTGTGGTATGAGTTGTAGCCTGGTATTGCAGGGGTGTTCTCTGGAGCTTTGAACCAGGTCTCAGTTACTGCACAGATATTGATGTTCTCCAATTTTAGGAGAGCCTCAAGAGAGTGCATCCTGAGTTTTAGACTTCTAGCATTGAATAGCATTACCTTCAGATTTTGCTTGTTTGTACCTGTTATGGTGGTAGTTTTGTCCTTTGAACCTTGCCAAAAAAAGACACTATAGGGGTGGCAAGAGCCTTAGCCAGTAACCTGAATCCCAGGAGGTAACAGGAGCAAACAATCTCTTGCAAAGCATTGTGGCTTGTCGATCATGTCATCCCATGCAGTCAGATACTGGATCCCCTTTGAATGACACCAGAAGCTTAACCAATTATTGAAGTCAATCATTTTGTCCTTATATTGTGGTATCATTCTGGGTGAGGGCAGGATACTACTCAGGGCTAGGGTCATACCTGCCTGGGCTACATGATCCGAGAGATCTTCCATGTGTCTTTTCATGTAGTCCAGGGAGGTACGTCTCAAGTCATTCACTCTAAAATGGACAATGACAGAAATATCATAATAATCAAAATTGTTACTAGGAAGATGTTCTTTATGTTTTTTTTTTTGTCCATATGAAAAATTCTGCACAGAACAAACAAAAAGATAAGTTAGGAAGACAGTTTATGAACATTTAATAGATATAAAAAATAATGTAAGAAATCCATCTGATAGCATTGCTTTTAAATGAAAAGCATAATAAATAATGTCTTAGACTGACATACTCTGTTTTATATGCTTGTCGAAACACTAATTTGTTTTTAAATGTTTCAAATACTTAAAAAGAAGCATGATATATTTGTGTGTGTGTGTGTGTGTGTGTGTGTGTGTGTGTGTGTGTGTGTGTGTGTGTGTGTGTGTGTGTGCGTGCACGCATGCACGCACTCATGTGCACGTGCATGTGTGCGTTTTATTACTTTTGTAAACTGACTTGTGTACTAGGGTTCCTCTGTTCAAGGGAACTGTTGGACTGTTGGCAACCAACCTATAGGCAGTATGATTGTATGCATTTTATATGCTTTCTACATTTTATATTTTGTTTGGGTGAATGTGTATTTATTTATGTGTATATGTGTGTGTGTGTATACACGAGCATACATACAAACTTGTAGGGGGTGCAATGTATTGTACTTTATGTGTCTGACAACAAGTTTAAAAGTATTATTGTGGCTATTTATGTATTTATCCATTAGATCACAATCAAACATCTGAGGTGCACATAGTTAGCAAAGTGGCTATATTTAGTAAGTATCTTTTTTGTGTTTGTGCACTTGCACATATGATCACATCGATGCTGCAATGTGCTACACCATATGCCTTTGAATACAGCATGCTGAAATATATTATTTTGTTTGTTTATGCAGTTAGTCATTCTTTTTTCACAATCGGCCCTAGAGGTATACCAGATTAATAAAATTATTGTAAATGGTGGATATATCAGTGTATGTGTCTGTGTGTGGGATTACACTATAGTCATTTGGCACCATTATTTCCATAGGCATTATTTATGAATTTATTTATTCATTTGATCTTAATTAGACTTCTTAGTTGTACAGATTAAAAAATGTGGCTATATTTGCTGTACAGCTATTTATGCATGCCAATGTGTGTATGTCTGTGTCTCTGTTGATCAGTCTGCATCTCTGTGAGTCTGTATCTGTCTCTGAATGCACATGTGGGGGTTGCAATGAGTTGTACTTTTATGCATTGGACAAGCAACATGCTAAAGTATACTACTGTGAGTATATAAGTATTTATGCATTATGTTGTTACAATCAGGCATCTGAGGAGTATGTAGTCAATAAAGTAAAATATCTGATGGGTACCTATGTGTGTGTGTGTGTGTGTGTGTGTGTGTGTGTGTGTGTGTGTGTGTGTGTGTGTGTGTGTGTGTGTGTTTGTGTGTGTGTGTGCGTGTGTGTGTGTGTGTGTGTGTGTGTGTGTGTGTGTGTGTGTGTGTGTGTGTGTGTGTGTGTGTGTGTGTGTGTGTGCATTTGGGATTTCAACAAGTTGCTCTGTATGAACATGAGAATAACAAGCTGAAGTATATTACTGCGGCTAATTAGTTATCCATTATTTTGATCACAACCAGACACATGAAGGGTAAACAGTCATTAAAGTATCATTTTTGAAGAGCTTTGTGTTGCAGAAGGGTTGCATTGGGCTGTAGTGGATGCACCTAACAGGAATAAGCTGAAATAAAATATTGTAGGTATTATTTGTTCATTTTATATGTTCATTCATTCATTTGCTTTATCAGAATCAAACATCTGCGGTATACACAGTCAATAAGGTGCCTATAATTGGTGATAAAAAAGCATCCTGTTGGTAAAATTAACTAGCTAAAATTAGCTAGTCCTTGTTATCCTTTGAATGTAGTCATACTGTAACTAATCTGCCTTGGCAGGACTAGTGTACATGTTTGCATAGAGCATGTTGAAATGTATAACTGTGACTATTATTATACCAGGATATGCAGCTACAGTTTATTTAAAAAGTTAATTGTTTTCATTCCCACAGTGAAAAATGGAACATCATCAGAAATAAAAGCAACCCACTTCCTTTCATGTTGTACGAAAATATCCTGTCATGTGACCCTGACAGCAACATACTAAAAATGCGACCGTTTAAAATAAAATTTCTAAACAGTGAATGTCTTAAAAAACAATTAAACATGCATAAATATTAAAACGCGTACATGTATATATATATATATATATATATATATATATATATATATATATATATATGTGTGTGTGTGTATATATATATATATATATATATATATATATATATATATATATATATATATAGACAAATTCATACACACAGTAGGTTTTGGTACTACACTTTGCAAAATAATGAGCTGGCTTTTTTCAAAACACATTTGTTGGCATTTCTAATATTATTAAAATACTTTTTTTTATTATTAGTTTTTTTTTATTAATTTTATATGCCAGGGTCACTTGATGGGATGTTTTCATCACATCAGAGGAAGTAAGTTGATTTCAGTTTGGATGAAGTTTCATTTTACACTGTGGAAATAAAAGTGCTTACGTTTTCTTAATAAACTGGGGCTGCATATCCAGCCCTGTTAAGTTCAAGACCTGACCTCTGATCTGTGGCTTTTAGCCTCTACTTCTTTTTTGCTCACCATACTTAAATATATATATATATATATATATATATATATATATATATATATATATATATATATATATGTATATATATGATAAGGTACCTCCAAGGAATAAATGTTCCTGTAGTAGAGATAATAATAAAAATAAGTCCAAGAAACATCCGCAGGAACAAACACGGCAACAGTCTTAATGAAAATAGAAGTATCCACTGAATGTAAAAACTACGAGATGAACTCAGTTGAAAATGTTTAATAATAAAATAGTAGGTAAGCGCTTTCACCATTTAGGCTTCATCAGACCATAAAAATTGTGCCAAAAACTCAAATTTAAATGCTGTTTATTAGAATACAATAGGTTACAATTAAAGGATGTCATAATTTCCTTACACATATTAAATTGCAATTCTCTTGTAGCCTGTTCAAAGGCAGTGCAAAAATTACAATACAAGTAATATAAATCTAAAACCTTTTATATCCAGAGATATGATAGAACCAATATAAACTCAAACAGGAAGAAACATAAATAGTAGCCACCAACATATATATATATAGATATATATATCTATATATATATATATATATATATATATATATATATATATATATATATATGGATCACCTTTATATCCCTGAAATCGCGTTTCGCCGACACACTAATCACCGACACCAAAAGACCGACAACTAAAAATACCGACAACGCAAAACACCGAAAACCATTACACCAACACACTACACGTAAACAACACATACACTACATAACATATCCACTATCCCTAACCCAAACCCTAACCCTAAGGTCCGACACTACCGCACACTTACCCTACCTGCACCCTAACCCTAACTCACTTACCCACCCCTAACCCCAAGATCCGACACTACTGCACACTCACCCTACCTGCACCCTAACCCTAACTCACTTACCCACCCCTAACCCCAAGATCCGACACTACCGCACACTCACCCTACCTGCACCCTAACCCTAACTCACTTACCCACCCCTAACCCCAAGGTCCGACACTACCGCACACTCACCCTACCTGCACCCTAACCTTAACTCACTTAACCCACCCCTAAACCCACAGTCCCTCACTATCGCACACTTACCTGTCTGCTCCGTAACACTAAATCCCTCACTCGATCGCACACTTACCGAGTCCGTCGGGTTCTCACCTTGTCGGTCATCTGCGTTGTCGGTGTTTTCGTCCCGTCGGATTCCGTGTCGGCGAAAAGCGTTGTCGGGCATCTGAAGGTGACCCATATAAAGCATAAAAGCTAAATCTAAACGTAACCTACAAAGGCTTATAAAAATATAAGAAAAGTACATTTCATAATGACAACATCATGTAAAATATGTAGGATGTTAAGGCGTCTAGCCCAAAATAAAAATGTAGGTCACTATAAGAAACTATATAAAATCATTCTTCAGTTGACTGTTCTTAGTCACCTATGCCGTAATTCGTGGTGGAGACGTTAGTAACTGTACAGAAGAATGTAAATTAAGATGGATAATTAGGTGTAGAGCTGATAAGAACCCAGGACTGAATGATAAAATACCTTTAAAACCAATATTACGGAATAGGAGACTTTTATAAGCCTTTGTAGGTTACTTTTAGATTTAGCTTTTATGCTTTACCTTTATATATATATATATATATATATATATATATATATATATATATATATATATATATATGTTGGTGGCTACTATTTATGTTTCTTCCTGTTTGAATTTATATTGGTTCTATCATATCTCTGGATATAAAAGGTTTTAGATTTATATTACTTGTATTGTAATTTCTGAGCTGGCTTTGAACAGGCTACAAGAGAATTGCAATTTAATGTGTGTAAGGAAATTATGTCATCCTTTAATTGTAACCTATTGTATTCTAATGAACAGTATTTAAATGTGAGTTTTTGGCTCAATTTTTATGGTCTGATGAAACCTAAATGGTGAAAGCGCTTACCTACTATTTTATTATTAAACATTTTCAACTGAGTTAATCTCGTAGTTTTTACATTCAGTGGATACTTCTATATTCATTAAGACTGTTGCCATGTTTGTTCCTGTGGATGTTTCTTGGACTTATTTTTATATTTATATACTTAAATATATCATGGAGGACTGCAGTGGTGGTGCTGTGGTAGCGTTGTCGCCTCACAGTTAGATGTTGCCCGTTTGATTCCCAATTAGAGCGTCTTCTGTGTAGCGACATGCGTGAATGGGCGTTCCTTCATTGAAGGTTGTGCGTTAGGCCCGGCAAGCCAGTACATAAAAATCTACTGCCAATTATTAGCGGACCGGAGTTCCACTGTGGCGACCCCTAACCGGGAAAAGCCTAAAGACACAAACATACTTAAATATATCATGGACTACCCATCTTCTACTTCTGTTGCTGTTAGGCTTATGTGGCAAACTGTGTGATGCTTACAATAACATGATTCCCTTATATTATGGGGCACTTAGTTTATATTATGTTCAATCGCTGGTTCAAATTCATACCCTTTTTAGAAGTATCTAGTTTCAAGGCGTTGGATTACCTTGAGTCAATTGCAAGGAAGTACTGTTTCTTCCTTACTGAGTGGTCATAAAGATCCCGTGATTGCCTTTTGCCTGACTGATGCTTACATCTGTCATACAGGCATACTAGTAGAACACTGTACTAAATCACCAAGTTCTGCCTTAAAAACACCAGTACCTAGTCATAGTTTTTAAAAGAATATCTGCCTCCTTTCCATACAAACTGCAGGGCAGAGAGCTAAATAACTTTTACTTGGCCACCATCTGTCTGAAATGCCAAAGTAGGGCCTATACTTCAGGTGCTTATTAAACACAGCAGTTGAAACCTCCTCCATCTTAGAGTATGTGGTGGTCTGGAATAAGGCCCCTGTTCTTAACCATAGTGCATATGTAAACAAAAGAATTTTACGCAGTATGGTTAGCGCATTGATGTATCATTACAGCAATTCAGAAATATGTATTACAGTAATTATAAGTGGCACAGAAAACTATATAGATATCTTTAAGTTGTGCGCTGGAATGCATAGTACATACCAGTACACTATACAGTTTGTGCCTCAGACTGACTATTTATATGGCATGACATTTCAGCTAGAAACAGCTGCCAAACAAGCTATAAAGTGTCTGACATATTTAACATAGTAGCTGCCTTGTTTGTGCTATGATCGGCAAGATTGCTCTGCAGCTAATAAGATCTTTTTCATTCATTAGACATGACAATGGAGCTATAGTCAGTACTATAACATGGTAATGTGGGAATATAGTGTTTATGAACTCCCACTGGTGGGAGCTCAGCTGTTTCACTTTATCAGGGATGGGGAAAATTTACCTACTATGAAAAAGCATTTTCACCTTTTTTTCTTTTCACTTATCCACTTATATTCTTGCTTTGCTCAATAGTATATGCAATACAATATCAGTGAAAGGGATCTGTGTGTGGTTCTGGTCCGAAACATTATGTATTTAGGAGCATTACACATGCAGTTGCAGCAGTGTTTCAGGGTTGAAAGGCAAAATGTTGATGAATGTACCATACATGAAGCATTATGACATCACAATGTGAGTAAGACTGAGTATAGCAACTTACCCCACTGTGCAGCAATGTTTATGAACCACTTAGAATGTTGACATGCCATTCTACTGCATACCACATCTATTGCCTGGAATACAGTGTTTATGAGTAACACCCATCAAGCCTTTCTGTCTTGTGGCATTGAAGGTTTGTTAGGGCTTTGCTTCACAGGAGAGGATTTTACAGATTAATTGTTTGGGCCTCTCTTCTACACACGTGGTTTGACATTCAACCAAATGAGCCCACTAAGTGATAAGGTCAGACTCTCTGTGGAAGTCCTCTTGTCAACTAAATTGCAACTCTAAGGAAGTAATTGGTTCATTCATACTGTTTTCTAGTAGCCAGTTAATATGGACATTATTCCTCTGAGGTTAAGGGTCAATGTTTTCAAACTTTTTCTTCAAGGCTTGGATTTCTGGTCATGGCCAGAATTCCTCAATAGCTTTTCCTGAGGGGTATATGCACTCTTTTTGAATGGTAATGTTTCATTTTGCCAATCTCTGTTAATATGTTGGCCATCAGACATATTTGGAATGTGCAATGATTCTTGCATGCAGGCAATATCTATCAAAAGTCTATCACTTTTAGTCAAAATGAAAAACACCTTACCTTCTACTGTAGCAGATATGGGGTCCAGATAAATATATATAAATAATTTGCTGATTCAAAATAGTGTTTAAATCACTTAGACAACTTAAATATTTGTGTTTCAACCAAAGGTGGAGAATAGCTAAAAGATCACACTTCCATAGTTTCTAATGCCCATTGAAAACAATCAGAGTTGAAATGTTTCAACTACTCAGAAAAGAATCAGAAACTGTCAGCACTTTTTTTTTGTGGAATAGGTAGGTGAGACCTCTGCAATTCTGCTTGAAAATCTGTGTTTGGAGCACAGTACTGGTCGGAACTAACACCACATCAAAGAAACTAATAATTGTTGTTTGTCTTTCGGCTTTTCCCGGTTAGGGGTCACCACAGTGGAACTCCGGTCCGCTAATGATTAACAGTTGGTTTTTATGGTGTCAAGTTGCCAGCCTGATGCCCAACCTTCAAGGAAGGCACACCCATTCAACGCATATTTTTCAAATGCCCACTCGACCCCAGGGAGGACATGCAGACTCCACACAGAAGGCACTCCCAACCCAAGCCGAAAATCGAACAGGAGAGCCTCTTGCTGTGAGGCAACAACACTACCGCTGCACCACCATGGAATTAGAAACTAATAATAAGATAGAAAAAAAGAAATGAAATGTATATTGCATAACACTTTCCCAAATAATGGATTAAGCTTCCCTTATAATTAGAAATCAATCATTGCCCTCTTTTATATAAGGGACACAGTAAATATCAGCATTGAGTTACAATGATCAAACGTTTTGAAGACTAGAAGGTCATGTGTTTGGTGGCTGAATCAATGAAGCCGTGAAATGTTAATTCCTATATACTCAGTTTTTGATTTTTTTTCTTGAAGCTTTCTCCTTTATTTACCTTACAAATAAACTTGATTGCACCATTAAGCTTCTCAATCACAAACTTCATTTTTGCTTAAAAATAATCTAAAAGTCCAGCCCATCCATCCATCCATCCATCCACAACCCCTTTTCCCATTTTTAGACGTGAGGTTGTGGTGTCACTACAACCGTGGCAATCATCTAGAGCCAAGTTTCATACTGCTGGATTTTATGTCCCACTAATGCAAAAGTTCTAGTTCCACTTTAAAGCTAGGAAAAAAAGATAAAGAAAAGGTCTTATTATTAAAATGCTGCAAATTTAAATTTGACAAATATGGACTATTTTCCCTTCAGAGTGAGCTACTGCAATAAAGATCACGTATATCCAAGTTTTACAGTTTGCAAGGGAATGGCATTTAGAAATTGTGTATAGGTAATATGTAGCTGTCTGACTAGGATTAAACATGCAAATAAGCTATATTCAGAGCACCTCTCAATAAATATGTGCTTTAGTCCACAAATATACAAAATACTCCCAATGGAATATCAGCATAGTCACTAAATTTAAATCATTTAGTAATTAAAATGATATGCCACTCAGTAGCCATCTGAGAAATATTTATGCAGCAATTAAATAAAAAAAAATCATATAGCACAAATGGTCTAGACACATAAAATGAATAAAACTGTTTTGATGGAACTTATGATTAAATTATACAGCCTTTGAATTTTTCTTTGCTCATATTTAACTATGAAATTAAAACTGGTATGATAATGATGCAACTTCTAGTTAATTAATATATCCCTTTAATTTTCTTGTATTCATTTTAAGTATTCATTGAAATTTATGTGCTTCAGGAGCAGTTATATTTCATCTGAGGTTGAGCAACATGCTTTAGTGGGCTTTTCTCTCTTCTAATTTCTTGTCCCCATCCTAAACTACAGCTGAGATACCTGCATTTGTTACAACAATAAAGCTATGTGTCAGTTTGCCTTAACATAACTGCAGTTTCACGTCCTTTTCAAATATCACATTTGCTTTAATATTATATTTGCTGTCCTTAGTAAGGTATGAAAAATGAAAACACATCCAGTATTTATTTTACAAAGTGAGTCTGTATAAGGCCTGTACTTGCCAAAGTTCTGTTAAGCTAGGCAAGTTCTGAACTATGGCTATCTATTAAATATGTTTTTGATGCCTTTTCTTTTAATTTATATAGTAACAGTTTGTAATGTGTAGTTGAACTTCTTACTGCGAAGGCTGCATTCAAAAGTAATGCCATTGTCATATTCAGGTCATAAAGTGGAATGCATAACTAACTCAGTGCAGTCTTAAAGGGGCAAATAGTCAAGTTTCTTTAGAATGAGTAATTGTTGTCTTCATTGTTAGTTTTAAATGCATTACTTTCTGTTTTACGCGGTGGTGGTGCTGCGGTAGCGTTGTCGCCTCACAGTTAGACGTTGCCCGTTCGATTCGTTAAGCAAGCCTACTGTGTGTGGACATGCCGCGGCGGCTGCCGTCTTGCGTTGAAGGTTGCTAGGCCTGCCAGGCCCGCAGCATGTGTTCCGGGTGGCGACTCCCCTAACCCGAAAAGCGAAGACACACACACTTTCTGTTTGTGTAGTTAAAACATATGGTGTCTGCAGTACCTGCATACCCACCACCCCATTATCATTTCTCCACTATGAAAAGACCTTCTATGCTATTGTAGCTGGAAAATTCTTTATCAAATCTGTATCCAGATCTAATATTTGTAGTTGTCATTCTGTAATAGTATGTTTTGTGATTGATATTTTCAGCTTTTTGTTGCCTTGCTTTGTCATAGTAATAAATATTTTCTAAACAGTATCATTCTTCTGTTCCATTTATCAGCAAATATTCATATGTTTCATACCAATCTCTATATTAGAGATTCTGTACATTGTGTTTTATATGTACTATTCATTCTACTCTGTAGGTGTGTTCCTGACCATTAATCTGTATGTGTAAAATTTTAAAATCCCATTAACTGAATTCATAGCTATAAAACTGCTACAATCGGTATTCCATAAATAAAACAAAAGTAAAAAGTTGAGTTAGACAGTCAGATTAGTGTACTGTTTTATTTTCTCATTTAAGTTATCACATCATCTGTTTTTCTTCGTTCTACGTTTTATGTGTGTATTCTGTTTTTACAGTGTATGAAACTTGTATGTATAGGACCCCCTCCCAACAATAACTGCTTCAAGTAGTCCCATCAAAATATCCATAGTAGCCAAGAAATGCATGCAAAGGGATATTGCAGGAAATCCTGGTTGCAGTCTTAAGTAAGAGTATGTTTTTTACACTGTTTCTAGCTCTGCCTGTTAGCAGCTTATCCAGGCACAAGGAATCTGCTTTATTTATGCATATAGACTCGTACCACCAAACCTTTTTGTGGCAGTTTCACCACTAAGGTTCCATGACATGCCTAACATTCCTGCGTCCAGTCTCTTTTATATTATGGTAACAGACCAGCTGAGACACATTCTATCACGCTAGTACTCTGACTAAGGTCAGTTTTCAGTTTATATACTTTTACTGATTTATTCAGTTTGGTATCAGGGTTGAGCACTGACTCAAACTGACTTATTTCAGTCTTAGCCCAGAAAAAGTAATAATGCCAATATGGTAACTAGGTAGGCCCACTGGCACACAACACCTTTTTATGGGCAAACTGAGAGCAATGCCTGGTTAAGTGATTTGCTTAAGATCTCACATTATGCAAATGAGGGCCGAGGGAGTCAAACCCTGTACCACAGGAACTACAGCTCACAGCCTTAAATGTCTTTGCAATCTGCCAGTTTTCATATAGCTCCTTAGTTGAACCACATCCCCTGGATTAAAGAAATCAAACCTGCATTAAGATGTGCATCAACAACCACTTTATTGTCTTAACAAACTAAATGACACCTCCACCACCCTCCAACCCCAATAAATTTCCAACCAGGTGGTCTATTTATATAGTGCTTAAAACATGCATCTTATATGTTGTCATTTTGTATTCTGACTTTCATAGTTTAGTACTAGGCTGACTACCCTTGTGGGCCATTTTAGGCCTAGTCAATGACCCCATGTGAGAATTAAACCCTGCACCTTCTGTCTGTAAGGGAAATGCCAACCTCCCACTCCTTTAGCAGTTATACTCAGTTTGGCATCATACCCCTCACTCCACAACCTCAGAATCAGGCTTTGCTATATTTCGCTATAATTACTGTACTCATTTTCTTTATATTTAGCTATAAGTATTCCATTTCCTAATATGATTTTTCATATCCCTGAAAAGGAAATTAATTTCTTCATTCTTATTTATGTTTTCTATCGAAATATCCTTTTCCCCTTACATGGTGTATCATTATGTATACAGCTGTTCTCACACACCATAATCAGAATTGCACATACTAATATACTTCTCCAGGAAAGCTAAAGGGGTTCCCATCTGTCTACCTATATGATGATGTCTTCTCGCACCTCCGCCCTTGCTTACAAAACGTGAAGCTTAGTAATGCTGACGTACAGTCTGAAATAATTCTCTTGACCTGTGTATTACTTAGGTAAATGCAAGGGTTATCTGTAATAAACTACTTATTTTACATGGATGATATGCACTTTACATGTCTAATCAGCTGGGTTATAAAGGAACTTGTTTTTGACCACAGTCTATTAAGTCTAAATTTCACTAAAAGAACTGGAAAGCCGCCGAGTAGAGTGCAATCACTAGTAAAACTTGTAACTAGTAACGAAAAGTGACACCGTCAACGTGCATCTTGCACGTTGACGGTGTCACTTTTCGTTACTAGTTACAAGTTTTACTAGTGATTGCACTCTACTCGGCGGCTTTCCAGTTCTTTTAGTGTTATTTGTTTTATATTCTGGACAGCCACACAAGGTTATTGGTTTAAGTCTAAATTTCACATACTAGGATATACAAGAGAAAATAAACATGTTGATAGCATGTCTAGCATGCATTATGATGGTTCCAGATGTACTTTGCCTCTGCTGAACTATTGTTCGTGGCTCAAAGATAATTGTTAGGACAAAATACATTAATTCTAAGGAGCAGGTTGCTGATTGCATCCTTTTACGGAGTACCTGATGACCTAAAAGATGAGTTATTCATGAATTAAGTGCTATGGGACATTTGAACATTTACTGGAACTTAGCCATCAGTGATTGTCATTATATTATATGACTATATGATTAAAGCAAACAGTTGAATTCATAAGTGACTTAATCACAACATACACTAAAGAATGGGAGGCCGACTATAGCATACATGTGGCAGCTTGTGCAACTCACAAATAATAATTGTACACACGATAGAATACTCCTCCTGAGGACCACAAGAAAACGCTCAACACAGTAAGCAGTTTTACACTATGTAGTAAAGTACCATAGTGCATAGATTGCTAGGTGAACAGACATCGGAACTTGGGTAGTGATCCAGATGTACAGGCCATGTAATCAGGTAATGACTAGTAGGAGAACAAGCATGATAAAGGTTTGTGCATGTTGGACTGTGGTTACCAGGTCTCCTGCAATGAATGAGGCCCATACAGATTGCCATATTATATCAGGGCAATAAGGATAATGTCACAAGCATGTGTCAGTGAGACACCATACTGCAGTGCACACAATGGGTGTGCACTATGTAGTTCCATCAAGCAGACAATGGTGACACCATATAGTGAGATGGCACACCTCCAGAAACAGACTCTGTAGACCAACAGTTTCTGCAGTCTGTATTTAGTTGTATGTGTAATAAAAGTCACGGTACACTGTGCACATATATGGGTCTACTTCAAAACATTGAATTACTATAACACTGAACCGCAAAACATTGAGACCATAACATTGAAAACACATAACATTGAAAACTTAGAACAACTAAATGACATAACACTGCAAATTTAACCAACAGACACACTTGTTTCAACGTTTCTGCAGTGGGTCAAGCCCCACTGCACCCCCTACCCCCTCTGCAAATTAAATAAACCAACTCCAAGATTGCACTACAGTGGAGACAAGGTAAATTTCCCATCCCCCACTGTATTGCAATCTCCTCTATTTTCCTGACAACACATACATACAAAATAAAAACTGCTCTTATCCCATCATTTTCCACAACACTAACATGACTTCTTTCAAAATAATAAATCCATCACTCAAACACAACAATGCTTAATCACTATCTGATAATCTTTTGCTATACAACCTGAAAACTTCTCTTAAACTGCAGAACATGCCATCTGCCATGTTTGTTTACTACATACTGCAACTTCTTAAAGTGAAACCACAAAATTAGCACTTTAAACCATAACCATGTAACAATTTTGATAATGTAAGACTCGGTGATTTAAATTTTCTTTGTTATATAATTTCGATGTTATGGTCTCAGTGTTTTGTGGTTTAACATTATAGTAATTCAGTGTTTTGAAGCAGACCCACATATACACATGGATGCTGTTAGGAAGAGAAGTTTGGCTGAGGTTGGGTGGGGAGAGTGGTGTTTTGGTATAGCATGACACACTGGGGCAAGAGTGAATGTGGAAATGACTGTCAGTAGTATGGGTGGCATGTACTTGGCCGTATACAACATTTATCTCTGTCTCCAATTATACTACAATATCAAATCACTGAGAAAAAGCAGGTTAACAGTGCAATGTCAGCTAATTAACATCAGCAATTCAGATGCTGCTGTTTCAGCATACGTCTCACTCCCTATGAGAACCCAGTGACACAGATGTCATTTATACAACAATATTTTCCATCAGACAGATTAGCACTCCTTTACTGATCACTTTCTGCTTTATTTCTGTCCTTAAATACTAGACTGATTTCAGAGGGATTAAATTAAACAATAAAATAAGCACCTAAAATACTTAAAACAAGCATACATAGGCAAGTAAATATTTTAAAGTATGATTGAAAAACGGTTAGCTAGATCTGTACTGTAAGCTAAGAAAATATGGAATACTTTCAAAGTCAGTGTGGCATTAGGCTGCAGTAGGACTATGTGATAGGGCATGGCCTGAACAACATGTTTAAAAATGCTTCCTAGTGACTACCGGCTGCCCCATGCTGACAAAGTTCAGCCCCTTGGAAGGGTAGCTGGAAGAAGTCATGTCTTTCAGGTAGGAAGGACCAAAACCATGTAAGTACAGAAAATCCAAAACCAAGACATTATATACAAACTGGAGCCTGTTTGACAGCAGGTACAGTCTCAGTAGCATTGAAGTATTGCATTTATAGTAATGTAAAACAATAAATAGCCACTCAGCAGACTTCAGCACAAACTACTAACCATCAGTTTTAATTTCAAGAAGGCCCAGGTAGAAGGAAGTGCAACTGCCATGAAGATAGCAATGAATTTTGTGAATAATGGCAAAGATAGCCTTCAGAGATATCAAGAACGTGAGCCTGGCAGTATTCCTCGGGTAGAAACAATATAACTTAATACTAGTGAGACCAAGATTATAGAGTCTGAATATAAATTCTAGTTTAGTACCACCATGGATGATAAATAATGCCCACGTCAGGGCAGAGGACTCTTGCAAGGTAGCATGCTCTACCAAGCCTCTGGTCATTTTGCTGTTGAGTTCTAGCTGATTACAATATAATCTATGATGCATAGTCTCTATGATTATCAGCCACACACTTGCCAGGATTTTCTGAGAGAAAGAAAGCTGCAGCTAGGTATAACCTGCAAAGCAATAATAACACAAACAATAACACATCAGCATATTAACCATCAATGTGTTGAACTAAAATTATGCCCTGAGTCATACCACACTTCAAATATAAATGAAAATATTGTCCTGCAAAACCTTCTAGAGATACCCAGACAGGAAGGAGCCCAGCCCCTCCAGGGCAAAAAGACCACAGTAAGAGTAGAAAGGCACAATAAGGAGACCATGTTCTACAGTGTTAAATCAAGCTGAGATACATCAGAAATGGATAAAAATGCTGATCACAAGCTTAAAGGAGCTATTTAAAAATTCTAACATGGAAAGTCCGAGCTTTACTGTGAATTTAAAACCTAGATTAGTGTGATGACACTATGATTTTTATGAGCTGTTGAATATAATTCAAATTGCACATAAACTAACTTCTTTGTACCCTTTCCTGGAAATGCAGTTTGGAAAAAAGGTGGAAATTATCAGGATTGTTGGGATCCAAGGAAGGTTCCTTTATGCTATATATATGACCAAGTTCATCTTTAAAACAGATGGAAAAATGCTATACTTTAATTAGGATTCCAGAATCTGATAACAAGAGTTTAAAGCATTCAAGACAGTGGTCTTGTGTGCAGACTGTAAATTGAATATTTGAGATAACAAACCTGAACTTGTAATAATTGAGGACTGTAAATTCTTTCCATCAGTTAAAGAAACACTAAGCTTAGTGTCTCAGCCAACACACAAAAGCTGTAGAGGGCAATGCCAGTATCATAGTGACAACAATGAGAGTGAAAAAATTACCTCTGGTGAGAGCTAAAATCCTTATGGGTGTCCAGCCTTCTCATCCCCTAAAAAGAACTTGACCATTTAGCTTGTTAATGCTAAAATTTCCCTGGATAGAAATGCTGCCATCTTATTAGAGATATTAGGCTGAAATTCCATCCTTAATCCTGCCCACCTCAGGGAGCAAAGCTCAGAATGAGGACATGGCTCATGTGACCACCTGAGGGCAACAGGATATATATGAATAGGAAAAAACAGATGCAGGGTAGAATATAATAACTTATACCAGTCAAAAGAAATATTTTTGGTGTGCCTGCACTGATCTCTGAGAGGAATGCTAAAATGATGTAGCAAGTAAGCTATTTAAAGCTTTATTCATGTTGTTGAACTCTACCAGTTCAGAATTAAAGAGCAAAGGGATGGCAGTACAAAATAAAGCATAAAGTGGTCACTACAAAAGACTGGTTGCACTATCAAACATGAGGTCATCTCATGTCTTCAGTATTATCCAAGTGATCTTACAAAAAATTAACAAAAGGAAAGCCCTCAAGTAAAAACAAAAGAATGGCTTTTTATTAAAAAAGGACCTGCTAGCTTCTAGTTCCATTATCACATATTCTGACGATGCCAGATTTGTACTATCAGAGTAAACAGTTAAAGTGTCCATCACTTAACATAACATTTTTCATTATTTTAAAAAGACCAAAAACCAGTAAGAAACAAGGGAAGCAGCCATCATTAAGTTCAGAAGGCCATGAAGAACCAGACTCCAAAGACGCCCAAAAATATGTAAATACAACTTTTATTTTCACAGTGACAATAAAAGTTGTATTTACATGTTTTTGGGCATCTTTGGAGTGTGATTCTTCATGGCCTTCTGAACTACTTAGGTTTTTTAATTATTTTGTTAATTTTAATGCTATCCTTTTGTTCATTGTGACGTACATCACATAGAACTTCCTCAGAACTAAATCTGTTATTAATGACACGTCTTTTATACATAATTAAAATCACATGATACATATTTATTTATTTATTTATTGACATTTGTTAACTGGGTTGGTGCAGCTGGGTTTGTGGCCCATTTTCAGTGGAGAACCGAGGAAAAAAGCTCCAGTTACATACACTTTATAGTAAAAAAGTAATATACATTCAAATACAATAAAGAATCTTGAAATTCAAGAAGTCATAGAATAAAATACAAAGTAGAAAGCAAGCACATAGCAATATACAAGTAACAATTTTACAAAGAGATCTACATATTGTATTAAATCTTCAATTTAGTTGACTGGGTTTAGTATGTAGCCAACTAGAAGGTAACAAGGTGAAAGAGGAGAGCTTATTGTAGATATTTATACAGGGGTAGAGGAGGATTAGGTTGGGTGATGGCAGAGGCAGCTCTTGGTATTAAGTAGATGAAGTTTAAGTTCCTTTTAAAAGTGTGATGGGTGAGTAATGGAACGTATGTCTAAGAGAGGTTTGTTCCAATCTTGGGCTACAGAGCATTTGTACAGAAGATTGCCACATTTTTCTTGGGTTAATAAATATTCAGAAGTTGTTGGTTTGAGGTGTGGAGTGTCGAGGTGGGGTATGGGTGCAGACCGGGGATGAGAGAGCTGGACAGGAACATGGTTTGTATAGAATAGAGTGAATTATTTGAAATTGCAATAGAAGGAGTTTCTGGGGAAGTTTGAGCCATTGGAAAGAGTTTAGGGCAAGGCAGTCGTGTGAGTTCTATGGTGAGTTCATAAAGAATCTAGCTATTTATGGTATGTTTGTTAAAGTTTGTTCAAGGTTGTGGCCTGAATGTTGGTTAGAATTGGGGCAGCATATAGAAGGGAGAGGCAGAGGAGTGCCTGTGCCAGAGAGAGTGTTGCATTAGAAGTTAGAAATTTGTTGTTGCAATATAGTAAACCTAGTTTCTGGTGTTTTTTTTTTTTTTTTTTTTATACATTAGAGTGTGTGCAGGTTGAATTTGAGTGCATCATCATTGATGACACCTAGGAGCTTTGTGTGTGGTTCAGGTGTTATTGTTGTGCTGTTGGAGGATGTAAACAAAAGGTGGATTTATGCTGAGAAAGAGAGTGGGGTAGAAAGAGTAAGAGTTTGTTTTTTTTAGGGTTTAGGATGAGAAGATTTTCAGCCAACCACTTTTTGATGGATAGAAAAATGTGTTGGATTAGGGTATGGAGTTCAGAGATATTGCTGGAGAAGGAGATGAGACTGTAGTCATCTGTGTATTGGATAAAGGAGGATTGTTTGCAAGATGTATAAAGTTCATTAGTGAAGATGTTAAACAGTGGGGGAAACAAGATGGAGCCTAGTGGTTCTCTGGTTGGGACTAAAAAAAGGGACAGTAGGATGAGAGCCATCTGACAGATTGCTGCCTAGAAGAGAGGTAGCTAGAGAACCAGGCAAGGGAGGTAGCAGATAAGTTAAAGTTAGCAAGTTTAGATACCGGTATGAAGTGGGAGATCATGTCAAAAGCTTTAGAAAGGTCAAGGAAGAGACAGGATATGAGTTGACTGTTATCTCAGGCCTCAGTGATAGTATGAGTTAAAGATAAGAGGGCAGTAGTTGTGCTATGGTTAGGCTATAAACCATGCTGAGTGGAAGTGAGAAGGCTATGCAGCAGGAGGTAATTCAGAAGTTGTGAGTGAATGCATTTTTTGAGTATCTTAGAGAGGGGGGATAGGATGGTTTAGGTATGGTAATTGGATGGGTCAGTTGAGTTTCCTCCTTTATGCAAGAGGATAGTGAAGAAAGATTTCCATATGATAGGAAATGTAGCTTCTTGAATTTATCTGTTAATAAGAATAGATACAGGATAGGCTATAGATTCTGCAGCTAGTTTTAGGAAGGCAGGAGGGTGATTATCAGTGGAGGGAAAGCAGGGTTTAAGCTTCAGAAGAAGTAAATAGGAGGTAGGAACATCTAGTAAGGAGAAAAGATTTGTATTGAGTGGGTTGGGAGGGGTTGGGGAGTAGTTGTGTTAGAGCTGGATAGTGTGAGTTTTTTGATAGTGTTGATAAAGTGTTTATTGAGGAGGCTAGAGATTTCCTGAGGAGATTTATTTGGGTAAGGAAAGGAGGTGGAAGGGCAACCTGGAGAAATAGTTTTGTTGGGAGTAGACCAGAACTTATGAGGGTAGGATTTTTTATTGAGTTGAGCAGAATTGTAGTACTGATTTTTGTCTTTATTAATTTCTTAACAAGAGTCTGTAGTTCTTTGTAATTTTGTAGCAGAGGAATTTCTTTTGATTTAACCCAGGCCTTGCAAACACTCTCTTTTTTGCATAGGGAATCTAGTATCCTCAGAGAGCCAGGCAGCATAATTTGATTTAATTCTAATTTTCCTGGAGGGGGCCAAGTAGTTGAGGGTATTCACGATGATGCTATTACATTTATTGACTGTGTCATCAAAAGGGATTTGTTTAAGGATGGACCAGTCAAAACTAGATAGTATGGAGTTGAATAGGGGGTATTAAAGTTGGAGAGTTTATGACAGTCTCTGTAAATGTGGGGTTTAGGTGGTTGGGTGGAGTGTCTTAGAATAGAGATGGGGAGATGATCACTTATGGAGTCTGTTAGGGTAGTGGGTATATGGTAGTGGTAGGGGGAGTTAGTGAGTGAGAATCCAGTCAATGGTGGAGCCAGATAATGAGTTTTTATGGAGGTAGATTGGGGATGTTATTCATTGATTGAAACTTTGTAGGTTCATACTCAATTGTGGAGAGTCAGTTGTAAGTCTAGACCAGTCTATACTTATGTCTCCAATGATAAGGGTTTCATAGTGTATATTGGGGGAAAATCAGGATAGGATATTTTATAGGGTGGGTATATTATTTCCTGGGGGATATAAATGGAAGCAATAGCAAATTTCTTGTGTGGGTTTAGGTGAAAATTTAGGAAGATGAGTTCAGCAGGGTGGAAGTTAGGAATAAGGATGGTGACAGATGAGAGGTTTAGGCCATCGGAGTATAGAGGATGGCTACACCACCCCCTTTTTTTAAGAATCTGTCAGAGCGGTAGATATTACAGCCAGGTGGGAGTATTTTGTTGTTAGTGATGTGTGGCTTGAGCCATGTTTCAGGTAAGGACAGAATTTGAGGGGAGGTATGGGCTATTCAGGTATGTAGTTCAGTGATCCTTTTGGGTAGGCTTTGAATATTTAGTGAGAGTATAGTTAGGTGTTTGTATAAAGATGTGTTTTGACTATGACGATAAGGATGGAGGGAAGTGTGAGGAGAGGGGGAGATGGATGGAGGCATGTGGGTAATGTGACTGTGGGGAGAGGAAAGGGGGCCTTGGTTGGGGTGGATGTCTCCAGAGCAGAGTAGGCTACTAGTAACAAGAATGAGTGGAGTAAAATGTAAGAGCTGGTTATAGAATTTAGGTTTGAATTTACAGGTAGGTGGGCGCTTTTGAGAGTTAGGTTATGAGGACAGGTGGTAGAGAAGTTGAAGAGAGATGGGGAGATAATAAAGAAGGAAGTAGTTGGGAGAGTTTCATAGGTGCAGGAGGTGGGGAACATATATCTGGGTGGGAAAGGTAGGAGTGATAAGAGGTTAGGCTGGAGAGAAATAGAAGTATAGTGGTGAAGAGAGGAAGTTGCATATTAGAGTGTGTCAGAAAAGTTGTGGAGTGGGTGTACTTGTTAAAGGTAGGAATTGATGTAGTTAAAGTATGGCTAGTGGAGGGGTGGGACCGGTTCCTAGCAGGAAGTTGGATGTGAGTAGAGGAATGAGACAGGAAGGGGAGGGATAGGATAGTATAAATTAAATTGAAGTGGGGGTGGAGGGGTGGGACCAGTTCCTGGCAGGAAGTTGGATGTGAGTAGAGGAATGAGACAGGAAGGGGAGGGATAGGATAGTATAAATTAAATTGAAGTGGGGGTGGGTGGGGATGGGGGTAAGGTAGGGGAACAAAGTCAGCCCAGGTGTAGCAAGGGCAAAATGGAGCAGAGCTACACCCATGAAGAAAATCTTAGATAACAATCAGTAAAGCAGGTAAGTTTGTCAGCTGAGTGAGGAGGAGAGGAAGGGGAGATGCAGAAAAGCTCAGCAAGAAATAGACTGAGTAGATCTCTGGGACCTGGAAGCAATAGTTCAGAAATACAGAACTGGGGGATGGGCAGAGGGAATAGAGTAGTTCTGTAGGGATATGAAAGAGTAGTTGAGAATAGAGAAGGAGCAGAGGGGGTACAGCAGTAAGAGAGCTTTCAAAGAGCAAAAGAGATTAGAGGAGGGTAGGAGAGTTGGGGAGCAGGATAGAATGGAGACAAAACAGAGAGCAGCCCAGAGATGTGCAAGGGTATAGCCACTACAGGTGCAATAGCACAGGTAGCAACTAAATCATTTAACAGATTAAGTAGAACATACTTAAACAGTCTCTAAAATGGAGGAAGGCACCACGAAGGGACTTCACTCCAAGTAGTTCCAGGCAGTGTGGTCAGTGGGCTTTGATGCTGTGGAGGCAATTGCTAAACTAAAATAAAGAAGAATAGAGAAAAAGTTGGGGTTAAGGAGAAGTGGAATCCAGGTAGCTGAGATAATGTGGACTGGACAAATACTTGTGTATATGGGGGTATCGAAATGAACTGGAATGTAGAGTATGAGAGAGTTGCTGCAGGTGAGAGTTGCTACTGACAGGTGGTATGAGATATGAGAGAAATGGTTAGGTTGTAGTGGAAAGAATGCAGGTTTAAGTTCAAGGGTGGATAATGCTGAGTGGAGGTGAGGTAGGGAGATGTAGGTACAACAGTGATGATGGAGAAGTGCTGGGAAGACAGTATAATAAATTAGTTAGACCCAACCTATAAATTAAATCTGATTGCAAGGTAAAACCATACACATGGATTAAAACAGAAATAACGATGAACTATGTAGCATCACAGTATTTCCACTTTAAAACAGAATTAATAGCCATTGAATCATTCAAACCTGGAAACCACATTGCATTAACTAAAATAAATTTACATGTTCTTCTGTAACAAAAAACATTTTATCATTTGTTAGTTTCTCCATTACTACAAAAGCAAAATTGTGGTCCTTATTTTCTTGTATGTGTCTGAAAAGGGCATTTGTGGTCTTCACTTTTAGTGAACTTAATAAGGCATACAATCTTATAGATAGCTGCCTTTATGACATGCTGATGCAAGGACAATTGGCCAGATGTGAGTATGAATATATGCATAATAATAAACCAGTATTGGCAGGGATGTTTGGTATCCCAAAATTACATAAAAATGTAGATTATCCTCCTTTTAGGCCTATTATACATGCCACCAGGTCAAAAACTTATTATATAGTGAGATATGTGGACTGTTTGGTCAAGAGTAGTGTTAATAGAATAAGTCAAATCATAATGATTCCTGGCATTTTCTAGGCTTAAAAAATGAACTAGTATTTAATGAAAATGTCATTTTGGTCACAGTTGATGTAAATAATTTGTATTCAGTAATACCACATATGTTGGAGTTGCAATGTTTTGAAGAACAGTTAAAAGAGATAGCAGAGATGGACAAAGAAAACTATGTATGACAGTAACCCTGATGGAGTTGATGCTAAAAAACAACTTCATATATTTTGACAAGCAATATGTTAGACAAGCTTGTATGCTGTCTGTGCCATAGCTTTTGCAGATTTGATTATGGCCTAATGGGACGAAAATAATTTATTTAAAATTGAATTTAGTAACTCCTGGTCAGGCTTTATATGGTTTTTGGATGACATTTTTATTTTGTGGTGAGACACTACTGTATTTGTACTTTATCAATGATACTGTGGAATTTTTAAAGTTTAGTTATTCAATTCAAACTGAAAGTGTCAACTACTTAGATGTGGAAATAAGAAATGATAGAGTACAAACTAGATTTGTTTCTACCATTTACAGAAAATCTACTTTCTCTAACAATTATCTCCAATTTCATAGTTGGCATCCTTCTTCTTCTTTCGGCTTTTCCCAGTTAGGGGTCATACCAAAAAAATCACAACCAACAGCAAAACAGCAGAACAGCAGAACCAGCAAAATATTCCAAAAACGACAATGGATTCAGTTCCACAATAAAATTTATTATTTGTCTTGTCTTAGCGCCTCGGCTATCACAGCCTTCAAAGAGTACAAACTTACCAAAAAACACATTCCCCTATTTATACATCAAACAATCATTTAATTAAATAATCAATCAATTAATCAATTAAACATACATTTTAAAATCTTAAATCAAACTTCTCCAATTAACTTCTCTGTTCAAGCCTCTTGGCGTCAGTGTATCAAATTTCAATATAAATACATTTTCCTTATATAATAAAATATTCCTAATTAATCTTTCATCCCCTTTCCTGATAAACACTTCTTCCAAAATAGTAGCTTGTAATAAATTAGCATTACTATTATGATTTCCCCAAAATGAGATGCTATAGGACTTTTTGGTCTCCCCTTCTTAATATCTCTAATATGTTCCTGCATCCTAATTCTAAATTTCCTTTTAGTTTCTCCAATATAGAAAAGGTTGCAGGGACATCTCAGGCTTAATAAATGAACTAGTGTTTGATGAAAATGTCATTTTTGTCACAGTTGATATAAATAATTTGTATTCAGTAATACCACATATGTTGGAGTTGCAATGTTTTGAAGAGCAGTTAAAAGAGATAGCAGAGATGGAGAAAGAAAAAATATGTGTGACAGTAACCCTGATGCAGTTGGTGTTAAAAAACAACTTCATATATTTTGACAAGCAATATGTTAGACAAGCTTGTATGCTGTCTGTGCCATAGCTTTTGCAAATTTGATTATGGCCTAATGGGATGAAAATTATTTATTTAAAATTGAATTTAGTAACTCCTGGTCAGGCTTTATATGGTTTTTGGATGATGTTTTAATTTTGTGGCGAGACACTACTGATAAAGTAAGTAAATATTTAGACCATCAATGATACTGTGGAATTTTTAAAGTTTAGTTATTCAATTCAAACTGAAAGTGTCAACTACTTAGATGTGGAAATAAGAAATGATAGAGTACAAACTAGATTTGTTTCTACCATTTACAGAAAATCTACTTTCTCTAACAATTATCTCCACTTTCATAGTTGGCATCCTTCTTCTTCTTTCAGCTTTTCCCGGTTAGGGGTCATACCAGAAAAAGGCTGTAGTAAAAAGGCAGCTAGTAAGGTTGGCAAAAATGGTATCAGATTTAGATAGCTTTCTTGTAGAGTGAGAGGTATTGTTGGTATGTTTTTTAGGAGGGGATAACCCCACAAATGGTTAATGGAAATTAAGGATGAAGTAGTATTCAAGAGAACACATGGTATTTATTGCCTTATACTGAGTGCAAAGAGCAATGTACATAATAAGAATAAAAACAACACTAGAAGTTTCATAGTTTCATACTAGGCTATCTGCCCTGGGGCATTTGTAAGCCTAGCCATAGTGATGTGGCTTTCGCCACCCCATGAAATGGTACAAAAATGCACAAAAATGCACAGAATAGATTTAGAATACTGTGCCTCTGTCTAGTAGTGACACAATGAAGGCCCCCTTATATAATAGAATTAGTTTACTGTGCCCCTGTCTAGCAGTGACACAGATGTGACCCCTGGGGTAAACTTACGACCCCCCATCCACTCATCAAGATTTCTCTTGAAGAGAGTCAGTGAGGGGCTCTGCCTAACATGAACTGGGATCTTGTTCCAAAGCATGGGAAGCCTCTGGGTTATGAATCTATCCTTCCAGCATGTCCTATTCATACTTGTGCCGAGGTTTAAGTCTTTAGCTCTCGTGGTCCTGATGGATTGGGATTTTTTGATGTGGAGCATGTCCATCAGATCCTGATTGGACATGACCTTGTACGTCAGGCAGAGATCACCTCTGAGCAGGCGGTATGCTACTGAATAGAGCTGGATTTTCTTTAGTCTGGCAGAATAAGACATATGTTGGAGACCCTTGATTTTCTTGGTGAGGTACTTTTGTGGTCTCTCCAGCTGTTGCAAATGCTGGGTGAGGTACATACCAAATGGGGCATTGTACTCAATCATGGGTCTGATGAGGGAGGAGTATAGGGGTACAATGACATCCTTGGATCTGGATGTGAATCCCTTCATGATGAGGTGTGCAAGGTAGAATGTTTTTCTAACCACTTTGGCAACGTGGGTGTCAAATGAGAGGTCGCTGTTGACTTGGGTCCCTAGGTCTCTGATTACTTTTTCCATACTCAGTGGGTTGCTGTCTATGTGATAATTTGTGGGTACTTTGTTTTTCCCAAAGGGGATGACTATACATTTTTTGGCATTTAGTTTAAGGCCGTGACTCCGGCACCAGTTGTGCATTTCTGTGAGGCCTTTTTGTAGGATGTATGTGTCCACTGGTGTATCGACTATGGCGCCTAGTTTGCAGTCATCTGTGAACTTTGTCAGCCACAACCCTCCCATGTTTGCTTTAACATCTGAGAAATAAATGCCGAATAAGAGGGGTCCCAGGACAGATCCCTGTGGGACACCACTTGTGACTGGCTTTGAGTCTGACATTGCTCCAGCAATTTTAACTTGATAGGTTCTGTCCTTTAGCCAGTTTGCAGCCCATCTAGTGACATAAGGGTTTACATTTAAGCTGGAGTGCTTATCTATGATGCCTGAGTGGGGTATTGTGTCGAAGGCCTTAGCCAAGTCCAGGTAGGCTGTATGGACTGCTTTGCCCTCATCAATGGCTCTAGTGACTGTTTTGAAAAAGTCAACCAGGTTCAAAAGGCAGGATCTGCCCTTTACAAAGCTGAACTGGGTGGGGTCAAGTGTCTGTAGGTCCCCTATGTCTCTGTTTATGAGTTCCATAATGATTCTTTCCATAGCTTTGCAGACCAGGCTGGTTAAGCTTATGGGGCGGTAGTTCCCAGGGTCTGTAGAGGTACCCCCTTTGTGGAGTGGGACCACTGTTGCTGTATGCCAGTGTTCAGGTACAAATCCTGTAGTAAGGCTAAGGTTAAATAGCATTTTTATGTGCGGGTTTAGCTCCTCTTGGAGTTCACATAGCACGCAACCCGGGATACCATCAGGTCCCATTGATGCTGTGTTTTTAGCTTTATTGAGGGCGGTTCTCACTTGGACATCTGAGATGACAGGGAGATTACATTCAGCTGGGATAAGTATTTCTTCTTTTGGGGGTGAGGGAGGGGAGAAATTTGCACTGAACCTGTCAGACAGAATGTTGGCAATATCTGTGGGTTCAGTATATTTTTTGTTGTTGTGAACTAACTCTGAACATATCTGAGGGTTTCTGCCCAGGTTTCTAACATAGCTGAAGAAGGCTTTGTGGTTATCTTTAGTGTCCTTAGTGATTTATCTCTCAAAGTTGGCCTTGGATATATTTATGAGAGAATGTAGTTTTCTGCTAATGTTGATCAGAGATGTCTTCCCTTTATGGGATTTTGCTCTGTCGTGCAGTAGCTTCCTTCTTTTGTTATACAATTTGTTAATGTCTGAGGTCCACCAGACAGGATGCTTGCCTTTGTTGGAGAGGGACTTGGATTTATTTGGGATTGCATGATCCATGCATTCTTGGAGATGACCATAGAAAGCATTTGTGAAGGATTCGGCATTGTGGGATGTGATATCCACTGGCTCAGTGGGCTTAAAGGATACCATCTCAGTCTTAAGAAGAGTGAAGTCTGCTTTTGAGAAGTTTTTCACTGTGGTCTTTTGTGCTGGGGGTGGAGGTGGGATATGTATATCCACGGTGATTACTTTGTGGTCAGATCTCACTAGTGAGAGGTATACCTCCAGTGTGGAGCATTTTGTCCCCATGTTTGTGATGATCAGGTCTAGTATATTATCTCCTCTAGTGGGAGAGGTGACTAGTTGTTCCAGTGCATTTGAATTTATGAATTCCAGGAACCTTTGGGCTAGGGTGTTAGGGCTAGAATAATGTACCCAATCTATGTTTGGGTAGTTGAAGTCTCCCAGTATGAAGGTATTTTGTGATACATTCATATCCTCCAATGTCTTCAGGAAGGCTGAGTGGGGTTCCTGAGATTGGGAGGGTGGTCTGTAACATGCTACCAGTTGTATAGCAGTTTTGCCTATGGTTAGTTGCACCTGTATGGTCTCTGATGCTTCATGTGTTGCTACTAACCTGGAGGTGTGGGTATCCTTGATAAATATGGACACTCCCCCTCCCTTTGTGGTTCGGCCCGGGTTTTGGGGCCGAAAAGCATGATACGAGGTATAGCCTGGTAGCACTGGGGTGTTCTCAGGAGCCTTGAACCAGGTTTCAGTTACTGCACAGACGTCGATGTTCTCCATACTGAGGAGTGCATTGAGTGCCTGCATCTTGAGATTTAGACTTCTGGCGTTAGCATTACCCTTAGTTTTTTTTCATTTTTGTTTTCTAAGGAGGTGGGTTTGTCTTTTGAGCCTTGCCTAAAAAAGGCACTATGGGGGTGGCAAGAGCCTTGGCCAATATCCGGAAGCCCAGTGGTGACAGGTGCAAGCCGTCCCTTGCGAAGCAGCGTGGCTTGTCCAACATGTCATCCCAGGCAGACAGACATTGGATCCCCTTAGAATGACACCAGTACTTGAGCCAATTATTAAAGCCGATCATCTTGTCTTTGTATTGTGACATCATTCTTGGTGAGGGCAAGATGCTGCTCAGGGTCAGGGTCATACCAGCCTGGGCTACATAATCAGAGAGCTCCTCTATGTCTCTTTTCATGTAGTCAAGGGAGGTACATCTCAGGTCATTCATGCCAGCATGGACAATGACGGAGTCATATTTGTACTTGCTTTGGAGTGACCTGAGTGCGTGTGTTATGTGGCGGATCCTAGCTTCCGATAGGCAGCTCACAGTCACCCTCTCCTTGTTCAGCCTGGTAAGCGGGACATCAGTGTGTCTGACTATAGAGTCACCTATTACTAGTGTATCAGGCATGGTGTTTGGCCTTAAGGGCTGTGATTGGTTGACACACTGATTTATTGAAGTATGTGTTGCATGTGTTTTGTTTTGAGGTGGTGGATTTTTGGATGTCTGCTTTGGGAGCCTCTGTTGTTTTGGTAAGTTTTTATTAGAGCCTCCGAGTATGTCTTTGTGTTTTTATGTGTTTGGTTTGCAGTTGTGGTAGGTCTATGTGGGACTGGGTTTGTTGTGTGTGTGGTTACCATCTCTTCCTGTCTGGTCATGCCAGCCCTGAGTTGAGAGAGCTCAGCCTCCAGTTTGGCTATATAGTTGCATCTCTCACATGTATTTGTGTTTGTTGGGAGGAGGAGAGGGTTGTCTGTGTGCATGAGACAATTGTAGCATTGTCTCAAGATATCCAGATTAACCAGTTGAACTGGAGAGGACGCCAGCAATCTACCACTCGACATGCTAGAACAGTAAAAGGGAGTGTTGTGCCTTTAAGGGAAGTCGATATTCACAGGGGTGGCAGGTGGATGTAGTGCTTACTTAGTACGAGAGTGCTTACTTAGTAGAGAAGTTTTGAGAACAAGTGCTAGGCTTATAATATAGTGAGTAGTCTGATTATACTAAGAGTAGAGCTTCCTTAAGGGAAAAGAGCAGACTTGGCGGAGCCAGAAGAAGTTTAACCTTGTTTAACTGGTGCTGCGCTATGCGCACAATCGCGCAAAGCCGCGCAAATGTGGATTTTAAACAGGGAACTACAAAAGAGCTAGAAATGGTCCAAAACAACCAATTACTACAGCTCTTATGCGGTTAATAGTAATAGAGCATTTATTTCAACATTCAACTTGGATAGTAAAACACAGGTGATAAAGAACAGAGAGGTCATTCAAGCAGATAATAAAGTTCTTAAGAAAGTAGGTAATAAGCCCATGTTGGTTTATAAGAAAGATAGGCCATTCAAAACATTGGAGAGTTCTAGGGAAAATCAACCAGTTAGGAACAGACCCTTAGGAATGTTTAAGTGTGGCCATTCCACATAATGCAAAAACATTCTGGTAGCCAGTAGTATCATAATATAGCAATAACTCATGCCTGGGTGTGGGTAATGCTGGATTTACCCACGGTTGGTGTGGTTTGGTCACAAGGGCGTAGCCCGAGTGGCCAAACAAAGACAACCATGGGGAATTCCAGCATTACCCATATCCAGAAGTGGGTTATTGCTATTATACAATGACATTATTTAAGAAAAATAATAATTATTTTCTTAAATAATGGCATTGTATAATGCCTCCTTGCTGCTGCCCTTCCGCAGCTGTCTGGTATTCTGCGGCAGTTCTGATATACTGCATGCGTATACTTACGCAGTACATCAGAGCTGTGAGCAAAAGCAATGGAGAAAGCAAGATCTCCATTGCTTTTTACAAGCTGTCTCACTATGTTAAAGGAGTTTAACATAGCGAGACAGCTTTAAAAAAAGCAACAGAGTTTTGTGTTGTAAGTGTCCAGATTTTTATATAGGGAAAACCCATGCTTAAGAATTGAATTTATGAACACATGCAAAATATACAAAAATTGAAGACCACAAATGCCCTTTTCAGACACATACAAGAAAATAAGGACCGCAATTTTGCTTTTGCAGTTATGGAGCAACTAACAAAAGATAAAAGGGGTTTTATTATAGAAGAACATCTTAATAAATGTGAATTAAAATGGCAAATGTGTTTTCCAGATTTGAATGATTCAATGGCTATTAATTCTGTTTTAAAGTTGAAATATTATGACGTTACATAGCTCATTGATATTTCTATTTTTATCCTTGTGTATGGTTTTACCTTGCAATCAGTTTTAATTGATAAGCTGGGTCTAACAGTGTATCACGTGATTTTAATTATGTATAAAAGAAGTGTCATTAATAGCCGATTTAGTTCTGAGGAAGTTCTATGTGACCTACTGAACAAAAGTGCTAAACTTGTTCTAATAAATTTTGAGTTTGGAATACTGTTGCCTTATTCTTGGTACCACAGAATTTATCAGTTTGTGCTTGGTGTGTTTCTGTGGATTATTTAATTTTAAAAGTTCTCATCTGGCCATGTCTCATTTATGAATACAAGGTCATGTGACACAAGGAGAACAAGCCCCTATAATCTGCACCAGTCATCAACAGAATTCCTGGGTACAGCTGGTAGAACACATGAATGCTGTTTCACTGTGGGTTTGTGATGAGGGTTCTTAGTGGTTTCCACAGGGATGCACACTAGTGTAGCCATCAAGGCCGAATTTCAGTTTCTGCTCCTGTGTCCACCCAGAATATGCAGTCTTCACAGTTCTGAAAAACAAATGTGGATAGATGAAATAGGGAAAACTGGCAAACAGCATCATGGTATTACTGTCATTACAATAAAACTCTGACAAATTAAAAGTATGACATTATTATAACCTGAAGGACTAAAATCAACTAAAAATTGACAGATAAAAGAAATGTTTGCTTTTAAGGTAGCATGAGTCAGCTAATGACAGAAAATGTCGGGATGGAATATCTGTAATAAGACAAGATGCATAAAATAGTAAATTACTTGCCAAACTTGACAGAAAAACATGAAAAATAAATATAGATATCTTAATTTATAGCAATCACTAAAGGCATTTCAAATATGACCTGAACATAACATGATACAGCAAACAGTCTGATACATCCTTGCATTTCAATTAATCAGAAAATAAGTAAGAAATTCTCAGTAAAATAACTGTCAAGCAATATCCTTGAACTGAGAAAAAACATGAGTCCACGATGTCTGAATAAAATCCAGCGCTGGCAATCAATAGGATGTAATGCTTGAAAATGTAACTATAGTGTTAAAAAACAATCCTGAGAGGAAATAAGATATATATTAAAATATAACATGCAAGTGTGCTGAAAAACAATGGGTTATGAGAAAATATTGTTTGAACAGGGTTACATGGCCAGTTTACCGCACAGCTAGCTGAGTAGACTACAAGGTACAGTCAGTCACAGGTAAGTCAGAGAAGTAGAGTAGTGATACATTGGTATGTCAAGACCTTATTGACAATATTCTGAACCACAGTTACAGTAAGGGCTAATATGACTATACCAAGCTGATGGACGCACTATTGAGTGAGATTGATTAATTGCTGCAACATAGCATATTGGTTAAGGTCTTTACCTCTTAGACAGAAGGCAAATGGTTTGATTCTGACCTCTGGCAATTGGCTAGGCATAATATTGTCCTTTGAGTCAGTTAATCTAGTATTCACCTATGAACCTATGGCATCAATTTCCGGTAGTATTGGGCATTGTCATTCATTGTATCTTAGCAATGAATATAAACTCAGTTCTAGGTTTCAGTGAGAGGAAACTTGGATTCAGGCATAAATTACACTTAAATATTTAGCAGATCACCTGCCTATGAAAACAAAGGTCTCCTTAAGGCAACAGTTAGACATGAAATGGATTGAACCTGAAGTAAAGCAGTAATAGAAGTGTTCTTTGTCACTGGCAGCTATCCATGAATATCATAGTCATAGTCTTAGCAAAAAACAAAGCATCTCCCAGCCCTGTTTAGCTCTTCAGTACTGTCCATAGCAGTAATTTACCAGAAAGGACAAAGAGAGTAAAATATCTACCACTGGCAGGTGCTGTTCAAAATGGAATTACTCCAACATGGAGTTATTTGCTAACATATTTGTTAAGAAAATGTTATACAGATCTTAAACTGCTGAAATTATAACATTTACAAAAATCGGTGTGTCACAGCTTGAATAACAGAATTCCAGGTCTTTCAGCAATTGTCTTTCTCTTGAATAGAATAAAACAGAAAAGTAAGGAAAGATGTGAACTTAGGCTGTATGAACTTCACAAGTTTTAATTTCATCATTTGGAAAATAAAATCTCTGCCTTGGATTGAGCATCTTACAAATAGTTTGTTTGGTTCAGTTTGCTATGCTCCAGAGGTGTTTTGTTAGGAATGTGTGACCTCTGTCTATCTCACAGGGTGGCAGGCATAGTCCTTTGAGAAACTATAATTGAAAATACCTTGATCCATCTACTCCCCTAGGCAGACCAGCTAGCATTATTTTTTTCTTGACATGGTTTTGAAGTTTTGCAATTTTCTGTTGGGAGTTGCAAGGTATATACCTTCTAACACTGTGCTGACATTATAAAACCAGTGGAAGCACATCAGCAGATTGAGCACTCTTTCACTGAGTGTTGATATTATGAAGTCAGCTCACTGAAATAACTTTAAACAATGGAGTTTTCTTTTTTCTCCACTGTTCTGCAACCTCAGAGTAGTAGGTATGTATAAGTTTGGTGGATGAGGGAAGTATCTTGCTACATTTATGGTTAATGAGGGCTTGCCCCCCCAAGCAAAACAACTTACTCCAGTAGTGCTCACCAACATGGGGGATCGCTGCACCACCATGTGTGGGGCCCTCCCTGGTAAAGTCTGATCATAAAGCAGTCTTGTTCGAAGTAACGATCATACCTGACCCACCCTTAGGAACAAAAAGGTTAAAAAATTTCTCCAAAGCAAACTATAACCTATTAAGTGATGGCATCAATAGTTTCACACCTCCTTCCATCACTGAAAGCAATGACCCTGTACTGAGGTGTACAGAAATGTCCTGTATAAACACCTGTAAAAATGTATAGACTCAGCCATACAGGAACAGATCAATCAAGATCCTCCCAAAAAAATAAGCCACCCTGGTGGATATCCAGCATAAATAGGTTATACAATAACAGAAAGAAACTACTGTCAAAAACAAGAGGGGGCAGTCTCAGCAAAGGAAGAGCTCCCTCGAAAGCATAAACAAGCAAATCAAACATCCTTTAAAGTCCTCTACAGCTAATTATGAAATAAATTAGCATCTCTAGCTAAGAAAAATCACAAAGCATTCTTTAGCTATGTTCAAAATATAAAAGGGAAGGCCCAGCTTTGTGCTGAACTAGCTGTAGATGATAGCACTTGTACTGAACCTGAGGACATCATCAACATGCTAATGGACTAGTTTTGTGGAAGATTCAACTCCCTGCACCTCCTGACTGCTGAAAGGGTGATTATCTTATGGCTGGATCGGACCACCAATCATACCCCATAATATACCTGTCACCAGTCCTCTGTCTAGTATCTCCAGAAAGCAGGTCATAGCAGCACTCTCCAAGGCAAAAAACACACACTCTGTAGGACTAGATAACATTCCAGTCTGCTTACTAAATGGAGTTAACAGAACCACTGAGCATGATCTTTAATCTCAATCTAAGCACTAGCTTTGTCCCAGATGAGTGGAAAACAGCAGCTTTAATCCCCTTGCACAAAGGGGGTCTCTCAAGCAACTTCAAGAACTATACACCCATAAGTCTAACCAGCCTTATCTGTAAGGCCATGGAGAGAATCATTATGGACCTTATTAACAAGGATATAGGTGACCTTCAGTCTCTTGACCCAACCCAGTTTGGCTTCATTAAGGATAGATCTTGCCTGGTAAACCTGGAAGACTTCTTTGAGAATGCCACCAAAGCCCTGGATGAAGGCAAAACAGCTCACAGAGCCTTTCTTGACCTAACCAAGGCCTTTGACACAATACCTCACTCAGGCACCATTAAGAAACTCACCCAGCTGGGAAATGCCCCCTACATCACTAGATGGGTTGCCAGCTGTCTCACAAACAGAACACATACAGTCAAAATTGGGGATGCCAACTCTACTAGCAGAATTATTACCAGTGGTGTTCCACAGGGATCTGTGCTAGGCCCCATACTGTCTGGTATCTATTTTTTAGAAGTCCAGGTGAAAATAGATGGCCTATGGCTTGCCAAGTTTACTGATAACTGCGGACTGGATGCAATCATCAAATCCTCCAAAGATATCAACATACTACAAATTGGGCTTACACAGTCAAATGACTGTTGTCAAAGCCACAGACTTAAACTAAATGCAAAAAAAAAGCATTATCATCCCCTTCAGCAAAGGAGAAACACCTGTTAATTATAACATTAATAATACCCCCCTAAGTTCAAACCCAGTGGTGAGAGATTTTGGAACCCAAGTTGATAGCAGCCTTAATTTTGAGCATCAGGTGTCCACCGTACCAAGGAAGGCCTTCTATGTTTCATACCTCATAAGTAAGGGTATAGCATCCAAAGCTAAGGAGGTTATAATTCCCCTGAACACAGCTCTCATCAGACCAATACTAGAGTACAATGCCTCCTCTGTATTTACCTCACCAGACATCTGCAGCAACTGGAGAAACCTCAGAGGTTTCTCACCAAGAAAATTCAGGGCTTACAACACATGGCCTACACAGACAGACTTATGACCCTAGCATTTAACTCAGTGTCATATAGTCTGCTTAGAAGCAACTTGTGCCTGGCCTACAGAGCAGTCTCAGACCCTCCCTTGATGAAACTGCTGCACATCTGCAAATGCAATGAGATAAGATTCACTCACTCTAGGGATCTTAACCTAGCCTGAGATATTAACAGGACATGCTGGAGAGACAGATATGTCTCTCAGAAGTTGCCACTCCTCTGGAGCAAACTCCTAATTCATGTAAAACAGAGCTCCTCAATGACCCTATTTAAGCATAACCTGGACAACTGGATGAGGAACCATAAATTTACATCGGGGGTTTCACCTATGTCCCTCTTAGACAGGGTCAGCTGATGCTGATCTTAGATTCACAAGCAAACTTAGACTATATATCTTGGTCCATAAGGGAACAAGGGTATAATGTGGCTAGGCTTGTAGAGGTCTTGGGGCCCATGGCCTAGTACACACCTATGATCCTATGATCCTATGAATTTCAAGCTTCTGGATATTAGCAGTGTTGCTGGACACATTTTTATTTACTTTGCTTACTTCCTTCAAGGCCAGAGGTTTCCTAACAGTTAAATTGCCTGTTTCATAAATCATGGGTGATTTGATTTCTGTTATGGCCCTCATACTGTAGGGAGAAAGCTGTCAAAACAGGTATGAATTACAAAGACTTTTATTTCTTTAATTTATTTGAATTTTATGATCAGCTTCAGTTTTATCCCTGTGAAAAGAATAGGAATAAAATTAATTTAGGCAATACATATAGAGTGTCAGTGCAGTCAATCTGTACAAAATGGTTCATAGGTTCATAGGTAGGTAGGTACTAGGCTATCGGCCCAAAGACCTACGTAAGCCTAGCCAACAAGGTTCCCTGGCTTATGCCACCCAAGAAAGTTATTTTCCTGTGTCACTGTTGAGCAGAGACACAGAAGTGATCCCCGGGGTGTATTTCCTATTTTCCATCCACTCATCAAGATTTTTCTTGAAGAGCGCTAATGAAGAACTTTGCTTGACATAGATGGGTAGCCTGTTCCAGAGTATGGGAAGTCTCTAGTATAGGAATCTATCCCTCCAGCATGTCCTGTTTATTGTGGTGACAAGGTTTAGGTCCCTAGAGTGTGTAGCTCAGCGGAGTTGGGATTTCTTTAGGTGTAGCATGTCCAACAGCTCTGGGTTTGATAAAGCTTTATATGTTAGGCAGAGGTCACCTCGGAGTAGGCAATATGATACAGAGTAAAGCTGGAGTTTTCTGAGACAGTCAGTGTAGGGCATTTGTTTGAGGCCAGTAATCCTCTTTGTGAGGTACTTCTGTGGCCTTTCCAGCTGCTGCAGATGTCTTGTGAGGTACATTCCAAAAGGGGCATTGTACTCTATAATGGGTCTATAAGTATCGAGTAGAGGGGAACAATTACCTCTTTTTTTCCTGGATGAGAACCCTTTTATGATGAGGTGTGCCACGTAGAAGGACTTCCTGACTACTGTGGTGATGTGACTATCAAAGGAGAGACTACTGTCCACCTGGGACCTAAGGTCTCTTATCACACATTCGATGTTAAGTAGATTGCTGCCTATGTGGTAGTTCATGGGTACAGAGTTTTTACCAAAGGGGATGACACTGCACTTTTTGGCATTGAGCTTGAGGCCATGCCTTTGACACCAGCCATCTGTCTCAGTGAGGCCCTTCTGTAGGATGTCTAAATCATTTGGGGACTTCACTATGGCTCTTAGTTTGCAGTCATCTGCAAACTTCATTAGCCAGAGGCCTTCTGTGTTAGCCTGTACTTCAGAGAAGTAGATACCATACAGGAGAGGTCCCAGGACTGAACCCTGTGGTACTCCACTTGTCACTGGTTTGAGGTCAGATTTGGAGTATGTAACTTTTACAGTGTGGGTTCTGTCAGTGAGCCAGTTGGCAACCCATCTTGTGACATAGGGATTTATACCTAGTTTAGTGAGTTTAGCTATAATTCCAGAATGGGGGATGGTGTCAAAAGCCTTGGCGAGGTCAAGATAGGCTGTGTGAACCACCTTACCCTCATCTATGGCTTTGGTGACTGCCTCAAAGAAGTCGATCAGGTTCAGGAGGATTGATCTGCCTTTCACAAACCCGAACTGGGTGGGATCCAGAGTTTGGACGTTACCAATGTCTTTGTTTATGAGTTACATGATGATACGTTCCATGGCCTTGTAGACCAGGCTTAACAGGCAAATAGGGCGATACTTCCCGGGATCAGTGGTGGCTCCCCCTTTGTGGAGTGGGATAACTGTTGCTGTGCACCATTCAATGGGCACAAAGCATGATGCAAGGCTATTATTGAACATGGTGCTTAGGTGCAGAGCCAGTTCATTCTGAAGTTCTTGTAAAACACAGCCTGGAATGTTGTCCGGTCCCATGGATGCTGCGTTTCTGGCTTTAGAGAATGCAACTTTTATCTACGTAGTTGTGATTACAGAGAATCTGCATTCTTCCTGTATAGATATGGGCCCTTTAGGGGGTGGGGGGAGTAAAGTTAGCACTGAACCTATCTGCCAGGATGTTGGCAATATCAGTTGGTTCTGTAATTTTCATGCCATTGTGCTGTAACTCAGAGCATATCTGGGTGTTGCCATCGAGATTCTTGACATAGGTATAGAATGCTTTGTGGTTGTCCTTAGAATTAGTGGCAATTTTGTTTTTGTAGCTAGCTTTGGAGGATCTTATAAGGGATCTCAGCTGCTTACTGAGGCTGACCAGGGAGCTCCTCCACTCATGGGATTTTACTCTCCTTTGCAACAGTTTCTTCCTTCTGTTGTACAGTTTGTTTATGTCAGAGAACCACCAGATTAGCTTCTTTTTTTTGGAGGATAGCATCTTGGTTCTTTTTGGGATAGCACGATCCATGCACACGTGTAAGTGCTTATAGAGTGCATTTGTGTAGGATTCAGCAGTTGTAACTGTATTGTCCATCTGCATGGGTGTCAGGTTCATCACTTCTGTCTTAAGAATCATGAAGTTGGCTTTGGAGAAATTTTTTACTGTGGTTTCCTTAATGGGGGTGGGGGTGGGATGTGGATATCAAAGGTGATTATCTTAATGTCGGATTGGACCAATGAGGAGTTGACTTCAGGAGTGGAGCACCGGTCACTCATGTTGGTAATGACTAGGTCTAGGATATTGTTGCCCCTGGTGGGGGTGTGGATAAGTTGATTCAGGCACTGGAGTTTATGAATTCCAGAAAGCATTGAGCTAAGGAGTTGGTACACGAGTAGTTTTCCCAGTTAATGGTGGGGTAGTTGAAGTTGCCCATTATTAAGGTGTTTGGTTGAACTCTAATATTTTCCAGTACATCAAGAAAAGAGTAGTGGGAATCCTGGGGCATGGTGGGGCATTTATAGCAACCTATAATTTGGATTGCAGTTGTGCCCAGAGTTAGTTGCACTTGGATAACCTCGGATGCATTATGCTGAGCAACTATCCTGGAGGTGTGGATATCCTTAATGAGTATGGACACACCTCCACCTTTGGTGTTTCGGTCCAGGTTACATGGTCAAAAAGTGTGGTATGAGTTCTAGCTTGGTAGTGCATGGGTGCTCTTTGGAGCCTTGAACCAGGTCTCAGTCACTGCACAGATATCAATGTTCTCCATTTTAAGGAATGCCTCAAGTGAGTGCATTTTGTGATTTAGACTTTTAGCATTGAGTAGCATTACCCTCAGTTTTTGCTTGCCTTCCTGGTACGGTGGTGAATTTGTCATTTGAACCTTGCCTAAAAAGGCACTATAGGTGCAGCAAGAGCCTTAGCCAGTATCTGGAATCCCAGGGATGACAAGTGTAGGCCATCTCTGGCAAAGCATCGTGGTCTGTCGACCATGTCATCCCAAGCAGACAGATACTGGATCCCCTTAGAATGACACCAGAAGCTTAGCCAATTGTTGAAGTCAATCATTTTGTCCTTGTACTGCGGTATCATTCTGGGTGATGGCAGAATGCTACTCAGGGCTAGGGTCAAACCTGCCTGGGCTACAAGAACAGAGAGCTCTTCCATGTCTCTTTTCATGTAGTCCAGGGAGGTACATCTCAGGTCATTCACACCAACATGGACAATGACAGAGTCATATTTGTACTTGTTGTGGAGAGACCTGATTGTGTGGGTTATGTGGTGGATCCTGGCACCCGACAGGCAGCTGACAGTAACCTTCTCCTTGTTTAGCCTGGTGAGTGGGACATCAGTGTGCCTGACTATAGAGTCACCTATGACTAGTGTGTTGGGTACATTGTTTTGCCTTACTGGCTGTGGTTGAGTGGCACCCTGAGTCTGTGGGCTATGTGTCATTTGAGTTGTGCTGGGGGATGGAGGTTGCTTGCGTTTCTGCTTTGGAGGCCTCTGTTGCTTAGACAGATCATTATTGAGAGCCTCCGTGAATGTTTTTGTGTTACTATGTGTGGATTTTGGTGGTGTAGATTTAGTGAGACTATGTGATGAGTGTGGTGTGGTGCAAATGTTTACCTTCTCCTCTTGACTGTCAAGTTCAGTCTTGGTTGGAGAGAGCTTTACCTCCAGTTTGGCTACATAAGTGCATCTCTCACAGGTTGTGGTGTTGGGTAATAGGAGAGGGTTGTCTGTGTACATGAAGCCCAGATTCATCAGATAGACAGGAGAGAACACTGGAAGCTGACCCTTGGACATGCCTGAATAAAAAACTATTTTCCTCTAGATAAGTGAAGAAAGTGAGTAAAAGAGCTGTTTTTCTCTAAGCAAGTGAGAAAAGTAAGTAGAAAAACTGTTTTCCTCTAGATAATGAGGAAGGTTGAGTGCTATAGTAATTAGTAGCTTATCTAGTGCTTACAAGTTCTGAACAAGTGCTGAGCATGAATAAGCAAATTTAAGTGCTAAAAATAAGAATCTGTATCTGCACTAGATGAGTTACAGGACAGAAAAAAGTGCAAATGCAGGCTTTCAAATCAGAAAGTTGAGAGAGATGGAAAAGATTGCCCAAATGGCCAATAACTGCAATTTCTGGGCCAGAACCACTCCTTATGTAGTAGACAGGTTGCCTAGTGCTTACCATTTCCACTGATAAGCTAGAAGGCTTCCCTCCAACACAGAAAGGCTCGGGGGGGCTCAGAAGCTTACATACAGTCCTGGATACAGCAAGTCTGTATCTGGACTACACTAGTTACAGGAAAGGTAGGAAACAGGCTTACAGTATTTTTTTTACAGAAAAGTAGCTAAAACAGCAATAAAAACAATTCACATGCAGTGCAAGCTAGCACACTGGAGTATGTAGCAATATTAGACCAAACACAGTTTAAAAAGATGCAATTAATTTAAAAAGGACTAAAACCAAGTGCAGAAGGAGTTTATTAGGTAGAATGTGTTAAAGAGATGGGACTGTGGGAGTGTGCCAGATCAAATCTACAGTGGGGCGGGCAACTGCAAAAGCCACCAAATTTAAACTACGAGCCAGAAATAGGGAGGGTAGGTGGGACAAAACACTTTCAGCAGAGATCTGAAAAACTATAAGCAACAATTAACAGTACAAACTCTAAAACCAAAAAATATACTTAGCTCTGTATATTTCCAGATAGATTGAAAAGCAGTCTCTCAGAACACAGGTTCCAGCAATGAAGTGCAGGCTGTTACTAACAGGTCTAATTTTATGCAAGTGATCCTTGAGTTAGATAACACACAAGCTGTAGAAACCAGTTATACCTGAAGACACAGCAGAAAATAGGGGGATGTGGAGAAAACACTTTCAGCAGAGATCTGAAAAAACTATAAGCAACAATTAACAGTACAAACTCTAAAACCAAAAAAATATACTTAGCTCTGTATATTTCCAGATAGATTGAAAAGCAGTCTCTCAGAACACAGATTCCAGCAATGAAATGCAGGCTGTTACTAACAGGTCTAATTTTATGCACGTGATCCTTGAGTTAGATAACACACAAGTTTTAAAAAACAGTCATACCAACTGAAGACACAGAAGATTAGAGTAAAGCAACATTATGGTAGGTATAGTTAAGCACCCAGTATGAAAAATTCTTTAAGTTGTATAGCTGACTGATTCTAAAATGAGGTCATGCATTATGGTGAAGACATAGATAATGTACATTATACACAATGAGTCAAATTTTAAGGTAAGTATGATATAGAGTTAGAGGAACATAGAAAGTAAGAAAGTTACTAAACGTTGACAGAATATGATGTGCTTAGGTAACGTGGCTAGGGGATTAACACAGGCATTTAGCAAGTTTTAGAAAATGAGTTTTCAGTTGTGCCCATAAGACTGGATATGATGATACTGCTTGGAGATGGGAGGGATGGATTCTGTAAAGTTTGTGGAAGGAAGACCAGCGTACAAGATGTGCGTGCATTTTCAGAAAACATGCTGAAAGCACCCCAACTACTTAGCTATTCAGTTCAGGATAATTATGGATTCTGTGCACACCTGTCTGATTCCAAAACACATCATGCACACACAACACAATTTAAATGCAAAAAAAAAAAACTGCAATGACAACACCATTTCTGAAATCCCTGGGGTATGTGATATGGACTTCAAGGAACAGAAGGTGCAACTATGGATTCTGCTGAATTCCATACCAATACCAGAAAAAGAACATAAAAATGCACCTGCAGTTAATGAACTGAAACAGGTTGCAGTGATACAAGCTATAAATGAGGGTGTGGCTGTGCTCCATAGACAACAGCCAGGTAGAATCAAAGCAAGGCTACAACTAAACCAGTTGTCAGAGCAGCAAATAATTGACAGGTACTGGTTAGACAGGCAATTGGCAATGACTGTCTGTAACTTATGTGCCTCACACATATCTGTGCTTACTCTGCAAAGAAAAACTATCCCCTTAAAACAAATTGTCTCAGCCTGACTGCACTTGCATTTTGGGGCATTCCAGAGACACATGTGGGATGCCGTGAGAGTGTCAGAGACAACTGCCAGCCGTATCCTGGTAAAGTTCCAGGCAGCAATGTGGATTAGTACATCCACTTTCCATCCACCCCAATGGACTGGAGAACTGTAATGCACCAGTTTTACAGCATTTTTAACTTCCACATGTACTTGGTGCAGTTCATTGCACATACATACCTATCAAGACACCAGTATGTCCTGAAGCAGATGGATACATAAACAGAAAGGGGTAGCCATCCCTGAACTGCACGTCTGTGTGTGTAGCAGATGGCAGCTTAACAAACATCATGACAATTCACCATGGAAGTGTCCACAATTCTGCCATATGGAGGGAAAGTGAGCTGAGGGCTGCATTCCAGTCAGGTGAACTACCTGAGGGACTTCTACTAGGTAAGTACAGGAACACAGCTAGGATATGCTAAAGATATCCCTCTCATCACTATTCATGCTGACCAAATGTTTTTTTCCCCACAACAGGTGACTGTGGTTATCTACTTCAGCTGTTGCTAAAGCCCCATACCCTGAACCATCCAACCCTGCAGTAGAGGTCTACAGCAGAGCACATGCAACAACCAGAAACACCACTGAGTGTGTGTTTGGTGTACTGAAAGCTAGGTTCAGATATGTGGATATATCTAGAGGATGCACACACCTGAGATGGCAACACACATGATGATGGTGTGCCCCATACTGCACAACATGCTAAACTAGACCACATGGTGGTCTTCCAGCTGCAGGTGTGGGTGAACTACCTCAAGAACCCCAGATGTCTGAAGAGTATATACCACAAGTATGAGAGGAGGAGGAGCAGGAAGACATAGGGGGGAAAAGATAGGGACATAAACAATGTATGGTGTGACCACAAGTACAGACCCAGGCAACATGGCAGTGTCTAACCCAGAACTCTGAGTCATGCAAGCCACATGTACATGAGTACACAGATTAAACTTTTATGTTTAGATGTCACATCACAGCAGCACAGATTGCATCTAATGGAAATTACCACTAGACATACACACTGTGTGTCAGACATAGTTCCATAATCATAACATATATCATTATGAACATATGCAAATCTGTCACGCTAGGGATCATCATCTCAAGGCACAACTGACACAGGTATGCATACAGACTCAGATTGTTCTATCCCTGTATACAAGCAATAAGAGACACACAGTGCATAATACAGAACTTGTAATATCACAGACCAGATATCATTGTAAAGTATGGATAAAGTAATGTAATAAATGGAGTAAGCTTTGTTTATTAAAGTTTTGTACTCACTGTAATGCAGTCTAGGGTGTCTAAGCTGACAGCTCACACTGTGGTCTGCTCTGCCCCTGTTATATACAGAAGCACTTAGTTAAGGTTGCTCCACAGAGGAGACTGATGGGTGACAGAGCATGACTGCTACTTGAGTATCTAGTCATAACTGGTGGGACCACATTAGATGGGTCAGCACTGGAAGTGTGCGCATATTGGAGCATAAACACTGATGTTTGATGGGCAAGGTTGGTTCTCCTGAGATGTGGCCTACCTCTCCCATGTGGCAATCAGCTAAGCACAGCCACAGCATGCATAACTCTGCTTGTACTATGGCACTGCTGTAATACTTTAGAGGCAAGGGTTTCTACTGACCATGACACAAACAGCATCATTTCATTTTGAGCAGCCAATGAAGTAATTAATTCACTGTGCCTGCACTCCTGTCCTTCATGCAGTACATGCAGCTAGTGTGCAAGATGATCTGTGGCATGGGCAGATGTACAGATGTCTAAATCATGACATTCCTGGGAACATGCATTTAGCTGTAGGAGTAGGTGGACACCTCTGACACCTGGCCATGCACACCATCTGCATGCCTACATATATTGTGACAGCCAGTATTAATGTGCTGTGGGTAACTGTCAACATCAGCAGCTGTTTAATCTTGAGGTGGTTGTTCACCAGGCTCATCCTGTTCACCATCAGATGTCCTCCTCATTGTCAGAATGGCTAGACCAGTTTCCCTCCACATCTGAGGCTATAGCTGCATCCACACTTCTGTCACCATCTTGTCTGGACTATATTGGCACATAACTGTCCTGTGTACCAGGTCCATGCTATCATACAGAGACACATCAGATTCCACTCCAGGATCAGTGGACAGGCTAATAGTTGATGTACTAAAAGAAGAGATAGATGACACAGATGAAGACCATATGTTGGATATCATTAAAGGGATCTACCTAATAAGGTCGAAAGCTCAAAACACTGACAACTAAATAACCGACATCACAAGAAAGAAAGTGCAAAAACCTGAAAGTTGAAATGCCCGACAAAGAACATTCCCGGCAGTAAACAAAACATGCTCTCAACCACATGAATAATCACCACGGAAGCATTACAAGCATAGTAGTACCATCCATACACAACAACTGACATTACAGCAGGTGCTAATAACTAATTACATTCAACCGCCAATGATAACAATGCTGTATCCTAAAAAGTGCACCTCACCCGATCAGGACTGTGCTATGCACCGCAGATACAATGGTGAATACTGACAAAGTAGCTCCAGGACAGTTAGGAAATATATATACAACAGTAAAAATCACAAAATTGGAAGGATATGCTAGTCATAGACTCGTAACTGTACCACCTAGAAAGAACGCGACACAGCAAGAGGTATTGGGCATGCAAATACAAAATCCCTGACGTTTGTAGAGGCAGAGCTGTAACCTCCCTAATGCCAGATGGCGATAATCTGGTAAAGTCAGTAGCCCACAACCATGCTGCGGATTGTGGTGAACTTCAGAGATACATGGTGTGCAGTGACCTCAAAAGTAGAGCTAACTTAAGCAGAGACACACCTTGTCTAATATCTGAAGATGCACTAGCATCAATATCCCTAGATACGATACACTCTGTTCCCCATAGATGGGCCCTATTACAACAACAGAACAGGATTAGATGTCAGTAATGTGGAATCAGTACAAGAGATGATTTGACCCTATTAAATATAGACTTCACCAAGTTCCCGCTAAAGTCCAGTAATTTCATACAGAAAGCAATATCAGACCCTGCTACTGACACCACTGTTGTAGTGTTTACCACGGTGGATAATTTGCATGACTTGAGCCATGCTACAATCTGGCTCATGGATGGTACATTCTTTGCAAAGGGTGTAACCATTCAACAGTTATATAGCATCCACGCATTGATCAAGTACGGCACACATAGCAAACTTGTACCTCTACTCTATGCCCTAATGTCAAAAAAGAAACTAAAAGCTTATAATTACTTGTGGCATAGTATATTCTACTTGTTGACAACTAACGGATTTGATGTGCAATTGAGATTTGTTCTTTGTGATTTCGAAATAGGTGCACTCAAGGGTATTAGGCTAAACATTCCTGATGCACATTCAAAGGGCTGCTTATTTCACTTTGGCCAGAATATCTAGCGTAAAGTTCAATCATTAGGTCTAGCATCAGTGTATAACAATTCACAGGAATTCCAACTGGCCGTGAAATCACTAGCCGCATTGGCATTCTTAAAGGAAGATGAAGTGCAAGTGACATTTAACGAATTACGTGCAACCTTCCCCACAGAGGGTAAAAAAATCCTGAAATACTTTTCTGACTGGTATATATATGGTAGGAGGAGACATTTTCACACTAGAACTATTACTACAATGAGATTCCCGCCACTCTTTCTGATTCCATTTTGGAATGTTAGTGATCTCAATGAGTTGTGTCTCCCTCAAACCCAGAACACAGTGGAGACATGGCATAGGAGGCTGAAATGTCTCCTAGGAGACAGAGGAACCAACCTGTGATATCTGTTACTCACATTAGTATGGGAACAAGACCGGGTGGATGAGCTCAGAATTCGAATGTCGACAGGCTGCGTACCCTCTCCGAAGAAGAGAAAACTAATAACTAGACACCAGCAGTTTCAGTATTACTTAGTAGGGAGTATTATACACCCATGGATTTCATGAGGGCTATTATGAGGCTTTTGAAAATGTGATTACTAATGCCTGCAAGACTTATGGTACATACTGCCTGTGCGTTCCTTTAATTTGCTTTTGGGATCATCGTAGATGTCTTTTCACTTTGTAGAATGATCCGTTATAATGGTCAGGTACAGCAGGCAATGTATCTCACCATTATTCATACTTACATAACTGGCAGAGAACTTTCATAACGTATTCTAACCGGTTACATTTGTCTCACTCCTATATACAGTATGCTCTACATAGATTTGGCAATGTTTTTGACTGTCAGTGTTTTGGGTGTGGGGATTTCCACTTGTCGGGTATTTGCTTTGTTGGCCTTCTCATTTCAGTTATCTCATTGTCATTGTTTTGTGTTGTCGTTCTTATCAGGTAGACCCCATTAAAGACATATGACACAAAGATCTCATTGAAATGTTACAGATGATAATGACTTACCATGAGGTCTTTTCAGTGTATGGGTTACAGAATTTGCATAACAGGGAGGAGACAACTAGATTACATAGCCAACGTACATGGCATATTTGATGAATACAAACAAAACACATACCTGGCAAGTCCTCCTGGGAAGACAGTGCAGTAGAAGAGGGATGAAAGTCAACTATTATATGGAAAAAGTCAGCATTATTAATCACTTCATTGCCAGCATGAGCCATTTGAACAGCATTAAAACACACAATAATTTTTACATAGACATACCACTTGTTTGTGCACTTGACGATGACACAGTCTGGCCTAGGAGTGGGTAGAAGGACACAGTATTAATGGAAGACAAGAACAAGAGTAACAGCAATGCCATGTATGAAAAATAGTTAATAAAATACCACTGACAGACTCCCAGTGTTGTGCGTTTGTGTGTTGCACTGCAGATCCTGCACTGGGAAAGAAAAGAGAAAGACAACACAGTCATAAATACAGGCAACAGAATACTGACAGCATGACACATGCAACACAGTAATAGGGGATGCAGATACTCATGTGATGGATGTTGCACCTGTTGGCCAAATGTCCTTGTGTAAAAAAACAGTGACATTGCTGGAAACTATGAACCTGTTGCAGTAACATAACTGGTCTGTACTTGCACGTGCATGGCTTGTGCCCCACTGGATGCACCTGTAGTGTACAATGCTAGGGAAATTTCAATATGACAGTAAACAGCAGTGCCATGACATGAGGCTGAGGAAAATAACAGATAGTGGACACAGTAATACAGTATGGAGACACTCATCTACCCTTCCCTGGTGCTGTCCAGAAGTATTTGGACCTGTGAGTATTAATTCTGATAGCATTACACATGTTGGCTACACTGTTCTTTCTGTACTGTACTGTACTGGTATAAAAATATGTCATTACACTTACGCTAGTCATCACTTGTGTAGATATCTGTGTGCACGGTTCAGTTCTGCTGCTGTAAATCAAAAAATGACAATACATGAATATGCATGCAACAGCAATATGCAATGATTTATTCTGTAGACAGCCATCTCATGAAAAGTAAGATATGCATGTTCAGCCTTGAACTCCAGCTTCAGTCCCACCCCTGGGTATGTATTGCTTGCTCCTCTCTTGCTGTATGCAGACAGGTAGAAATATGTTGATGTCATCAGGTAGTCAATGGTGGTTCACCACCTGTGGCAACCCTCGATCTCGCATACTGTCAGCACCTGTTGGCTGCATTAAGGATCATATCCGAGCAGCATAGTCAGCAGGCCTAATGGAATGTCTTGCAATGTCCAACCGCATTAATGATGTTGCTGATGTAGTTCCATACTTCATTTCTCAAACAATGATTGAGAAGGTCACTGAAAAACCAATCAGTAAAACAAAATGAAAACTCCAGCAAAGTCAGAACTTCCAATGAATGACCTCCCAAACCTCTTGTATCAGAGGCACATACGATATATGCAAATGATCCTTATGAACATCAGGTGTTTCAGCTAATTGGAAATTCTGAATGCCCATGACTTGTTTCATCGTTTTAATGGACAATTTCAGGCTAATAAAGCCAACCCCCTCTAGCTGTGGATATGCATATTTCGGCCTTGTTATGACCTCCTCAGCACAGCACAAGCAAAGTGTTTGACTAAGCATTAGAAACACAGGGCTGTTATACCCAGCTAATGTCCATTATCATTAGGGTCACTGCAAACATTTCCTAAACAACAAACTAAAACAATGAGTGAGAAGGTCACTGAAAATCCAGTCAGTAAAAAGAAAATGAAAACTCCAGCAAAGCTTGAACTTCCTATGAGTGACCTCCCAAACCTCTTGCATCAGAGGTACATGGGATATATGCAAATGATCCTTATGAACATCAGGTGTTTCAGCTAAATGGCGATTCTGAATGCCCATAACTCATTTCATCATTTTAATGGACAATTTCAGGCCAATAAAGCCAATGTGGATATGCATATTTCAGCCTTATGACCTCCTCAGCACAGCACAAGCAGAGTGTTTGACTAAGCATTAGAAACACAGGGCTGTTATACCCAGCTGATGTCCATTATTATTAGGGTCACTGCAAAAATATCCCAAACAACAAACTAAAACAATGAGTGAGAAGGTCACTGAAAAACCAATCAGTAAAAACAAAATGAAAACTCTCTAGCAAAGCTAGAACTTCCAATGAGTGACCTCCCAAACCTCTTGTATCAGAGGCACATGGGATGTATACAAATGATCCATATCAACATCAGGGGTTTTAGCTAATTGGATATTTTGAATGCCCATGATGTATTGCCTACACATCCAAGGAGTCTCTGTCTATGTTGTCTCAGAGCATCTAGTATGATATCATTTTCCTGTGGGAAGAAATTGCTAGCCCTAGGACAGTTTACCATTTAAAAGACAGTGATATGCACATGATCCTGTGGGAGCCCAGTTATGCCGATGATTATGTGGACCTTGTATGTCACCATAAACAGTACGCATCCCTGTGTGATGCAAAAGTCTATAAAACACGGCCTGTGACAAATACTAATGCAACATAAAATGTAACGACAATGCTTGCATGCATAACAGTTATAAAATCAACATAGCATGGTAACTTTAGAGGCTGTCTGTGGGATTAGTACCCCTTACACTACATATCTGTTAAACAGTGGTCCAAAGACAGCAGTATCATTCCAGAGGAGTCTTCATGCATTTCACATTGAAATATTACACAGACTAACAACTGAGCAACTTACAGAATGCATCAGAAAACTTCAGAATCAGTAAGCAGTCCACAGAGAGTACGAATCCTTTGCACATTGAGCCAGTAATTATAAGACTTTTGTTAAGAAACATCAATGAAGAAATATCCTTAACAGAAAAAGAACATAGTAATGTCAGAATCTGCGGGTTTCTGTACTTACACCAGAGAGTATACAGAATTACCCATAAAACATAGAGATGATCTGTAAATCTGTAGTGATGTACTGTTCACTTTTGCCATGTAAATCTGTCTATACAACTGCATATGGGAAATTACTGCATGTCCTTAATGAAAATGGCAATATCTACATGCATAAAGGTCAATCAACCATCACTACAGTAAGTTACAACACATTTTCAATAAAAATAAATAAACAGATGTAATATTTCACAAAACAGAAATGATAACTGGTTCCAATTTACCTTATCAACTACCCATAACTCAGGTATCACTGAACGTAAGAGCACCTAATGTGCACCCATCTTTAAGTAACATTTGCACCATATGTAAATAATGAGGTTCATTAAAATTCAAGGTTTTGGAATACCATTTGTGCACTTCCCAGCATAAATTTTCTAAATTTGGCTTAATACCTAGGTGCACTGCATAGTGTACCCAATAGGTATCAATAAATGGTGCCATGTGTGACACGTGTTGCTATCTTCCAATGATCTGATAACATGACATAAGTGTCACTTTTAAATATTGATTTTGATATATTTACAGGTGAGATATTGCTACCCGTGAACTGAGTGGAACCTCGGTGAACATTTTTTCCAGTTTTGTATTTATACTATATTTTCCAGAAGGCTGCAATGTTCTGTGCACCCAACTGGACCAAGAGGACACCATGTTGTCCACAGTCCAGCACTACTACTGTAGTATAGTCTGGATTTGCGCATTGCCATATCATGTATGTGCAATAGAAGGACATGTGATTTCCCATGTGTTTTGGATGATAGTTGTCATGATGTCCTAATGGCATGATGTGATGTTATGTGCCATGCATTGGCAATGCTGATACCATGTGGGATCATATCTAGGGATGTCATAGCTATGAGCAGTCCTCCTTTTCTGACTGCATCAAACACCAACGTAGCATTCATGTATAAACAGTGCTATAAATAGTTTATTCTGTAACAGTACATTATGTTGCAATCTGGATGACGGGATGAGTGACCATAAATTCACCCTGAGGTTTCCACCTGTATCCCTCTTGGACAGGGGCAATAGGTTCTGATCATGGAACTAAAGGGTAAGAATTTGGTTAGGCTCGTAAGTGCCCTAGGTCCATTAGCCTAGTAACTTCCTATGATCCTATGCTGTGTTTGCTGTATGTTACATTTCCACATCCATTACTGATTCACATAAGTTCACACCTTCCACAAATAGCTGTACACATTAACTGATTGTACATGTCTCTGCAAATAGTCTGATCCATAGTGACACATAATTGTATCTTTGACATGTGGGCATTTACTGACTTACCACTGATGTGCTGTAATAATGCTCATAGCAGTGTCCTCTGCTCAGTAATGAGCAGGGTGCATGGCATACACCTGCAATTGTTTATTTAACATTTGCATGATGGTATGTGCATATGTGCTTGAAATTCTTAGTTTGCTTACCTATGCATGTTTATGTTACATTATTGCAAATTACTATGCTTGTGAGATTTATACATGGCCCTTTCTGTGGACATCAGCAATCATTCTAATTATGTGACATACATTTTGCATTTGATTAAATGTACTTTGGTTTGGCTTCTTCAGCACTGTGTGTGCTGTACACATGCATTTGCAGTGTGTCAACTTACCTTGTGCTACTTTTCCTTGATTTTGGCCCAAGTTGTTCACCTTCATATTTCCATATTATAGTTTGCACGTATGTTTGCCTTTGTTACAGTTATTGACCATTGACATGTATTATGCTGTTGAAATGGTGAACATTGCCAAATGTATGACCATTTTGCAGATGCAGGGCATCTGCAAATAAGTTGCTGGCTACTGCTTGCAGTACATTCTTGTTCTTGTTATACTTGTGTTTTAACCAGTGTACATTGTTGAAATCCTTGTGTACAACTTGATATACTTTTTAAGGTGTAATGTTATATTTTTGTAAATATTACATGTCATGATGATTACACCTATGTGTTGCCTTTAATATGACATACGCATGTCATATATATGAATTCAATTACACATTTGTTTGTGTTTTGTAAACATAATTGTGTATTTAGCAGCCATTGTGCTACTTTGCTGCAATATTGCTGTTTGGCACTGTGATTGGCTGTTTGCCTTTCACACGCATCTTCAGAGATTTGATTCTGTCCTGTGCAGGAGTTATCTAGCTTTGTTAGATCTGCATTTGTTAATCTGTGATGTTACTTGGTTTTATTACATTTCACCATGGCTGGTATACATCCCAATGATGTTTGATAAGTTTCCATTGCCTGTTCTGTGCAGTGTGCCATCTGTGTAACTTCCCTGTCCTTCCTGTTTTTTCCAACCTTTGTCTGCCATGTGTTGTGATACTTGTTCTATGGGCATACCTGCTGTGATGGCCTTCTCCTCTTCTTTCCCTAACTTTATGTTTACTTCTATTATTAAAAAAAATAAATAAATGGGGTCTATTCCCATAAAAAAAGAAATAAATAAAAATGCACATGCCTCTCTGACTATGCCACAGATTTTCTTACTCAAACATCCTTCTTGTGCGTCCCGCTTCTTCACCCATATCTAACATCTTCTTTATTATCTCCTACTTTCCTTGGGTGTGTGCATTAACTTGTGTTCCCCACACAGGTCCCGCACCCTTTGTTAGCTAATGTTAGGTGTGGTCATGGGGCCATGATTGCCCTTCACCATTATTAATATTTTTATTAGAAATTTTATGGATTCCATTGGACTCCATAAGTGCAATCAAACATATTTTACTGGTACATGACATACTGAGATGTTTGTAGTTGTCTCTAACCTTATTAGACAAATTGCTGAAGACATGTATTATAAATGGCATGCAGCTTGCAAGTAAGCAAGTATACTTTATTAGTACATGAATTATGGGGATATCCGTAGTTATCTCTAACCTTACTGGACAGATTGCTGAAGATATGTATTACAAATGCCATGCAGCTTGCATCGAGATAGTTAACATTTTTTATAATAATAGTTACTTATATTCCATAGTTGTCTTTAAGCTTATACTGGAGAGATTCTGCTACAGATATGTATTTAAAACTGTCAGGATGCTTGAATTGTGATAATCTTTGTGCAACGTTGTTAATGCATCATTCTTAAAGCAATTTTTCATTACTTGCGGTTAGGTTAAGTGCGCTATTGCTACTAAGATACTTTCTTGTGTGCCAAGGTATTCTAAGTTCACTGTGGCCCATTTGCATATTACATTCTTATCTGCATCTCTAGTACTGATATTGGCGTAATGTGTCAGATTCCATGATCTTTACAGAATCCGGCCCATAGGCATAGAGTTCTGCATACAAAGTTTCAACAAAGGAATATTGACAGTCACATATTAAAGGGTTGTTTGCCTTGTTGACACTGGTTGTTTTGTCTTTATCTGTACTAGTCTAGGGAAGTTTTGTCAGCAAACACTAGTTGCATCTTTAACTTTAGTCTGTTAAAAACCTATGATTCTGGGTCGATTATTTATTTATTTATCAGTACGCTCTTGTTCAGCATTTTATATAGGAAAACATCAAGATGTTTTAAAATTTGTATTAATGAACATTTAAGTGATATAAAATACTGTACAGGTACACATTCACTTTACAAACATTAATTGAAACATGTAGGGGCTGATTTTAGATTTTTTAGGGATTAAAAAAATTTACAACTTTCACTTGATAAATTTCATTGACAGAATCTATTAGCTAGAAATGAAAGATATTGTATTGTTACACTGAGGCTTATGTTTTCTCTAGGACTAAATGAACATTGTTAAAACCGTTTTATTTTTCTGTTGCCTATTGTCATTATTTTGCCTCTTTAACTTTAAATGGTGGTTATGTTTCATTGTGGGTGCAGATTTGTACAGAAGAAGGCATGGTCACGCCAAAACTGTCTACTGGTTCTCTTACATCAGACGAGTGTTTTAATAAAGTGGCATCCCTATACTTTTCTGGTGATGTTCCTGTTTGCTGGATTGTATATGTACTTTGATCCTTGGTTATTTCAATGGGACTGTTTCTGTAGGTCAAGGGAACAGCCCTGGGGGTTTCTTTTGCCTCCATTTATACTGACCTGTTTATGGGTTATGTTGAAGTCTTATTGATTTATGATGCCAGCAATAACATCTTTCTCTACACCATATATATATATATATATATATATATATATATATATATATATATATATATATATATATATATACTTCAGTAGATCGAACTTTTACAAGTCGAACCACATATGGCCGAGACCATATGTTCGAACTCGTAAAGGTTTGAACACTGAAGTAAAAACACATAAAATAAAAAAATACAAAACTAAATGTCTATAGCAAGTCTATACTAAGTCCGAGATCGCACTACATTGCGGAAATGGGAAATCTTCCCTTTCCGCTCTGTACAGAGATCTCCATTCAGTCCGATTGAACTTTTACAACTTTGAACATATGGTCTCGGCCATATGAGATTCGAACTTGTAAACATTCGATCAACTGAAGGGGACCCATATATATATATATATATATATATATATATATATATATATATATATATATATATATATGTATATATATATATGTATATAAAGAGAGACAGAGAGAGAGAGAGTGTAGATATTTGGATGATTGTTGGCTGGTATGGACCTCTGATATTTTAGATCTAAATTTACAATGAAACTGTTGCCTTTTCATCTATCTTGCATCTGGCATGATATATTGAACTTAAAATAAAATAACCCAAGCTGTTAAGAAATGACTCATACATTTACTTTATAGCACCTTAGAATGGGTTCCTTTTTATTAAATAATGCATGCCTACAAACACAATACGTCTGCTGTGTAAAGGTTTGCCACATTAGACTATTTTCTTACTGCCCTAACTGTACTCAAAACTTTCATATTTTAATATTAAAGCTCATCTTTTTTTTTTCTTCAGATGAAGATGGATATGTACGTTTTCTTCATCAAGGTTACTGCAGACTTCACTGTCCTAGAGGATTCTTTCAAGACAGAGGAAGATACACCTGTGAAGCCTGCATTCATAACTGTGAGCTCTGTATGGATTCTGACATGTGTTTGAAGTGCAAAGGAAAATACAAACTTGATAATGGAGTATGCCGAACAACACAATGTATAGACGGTATGTGACAGATAACTGGCTCTTCTCAAAGGCCTTAAATTTAATAATATGTTTCACTTTTCTTTTACTAAAATCTGGATATGAGGACTAGTTTTCTTTTTTTATTATACGATCAAGAACAGTGTGTGTCTAAAACATAACAAGAAACATTATGCTTATATGTGCATGTTGTGATATTTTTGTTTGCTTGGCTGCTGTTGCAAATTATATGAAGTAAGATTAATGACACGGTGTGCTTATTTTTGAGCATGCTCATTATATAACTTCCTATGACCCTATACTGTTGTTGTGATAGTCCAATGAGCAAAGATGTCTTATCTGTTACTAAGTGCTAAGTAACTGCCTTCAGATTTATCAAAACTCTTCCCTAAATATGTGTTGATTATTTAATGTGCAAGTTGCAACAGCATGCTTGTTATAGATTCTAATATATTCATCAGTACTTATGTTGATTATGTTTTTGTTTCTGACTGGACTGGACTTCTTTTCTTCATTTTGGTCAAAGATATTTCAGTTCTTTTCTTCTTTCAACTGGGTGCCACTAAGTTGTTCCCAATCAAGCAGTTTTGGATTGCAATTATAAAACTGTATAAAAACAATTTGTACCAGCCCACACTTGTTACTGAATAGTAAGTCAAGACCCAATTGGCTTTAATTACAAATGGGCAACTGAAACTGATTCAGCCACTGTATTCATTGAGGCATAAGAAGATGTAGATATATGCTGGCAAAAACATGAAAAGATATCTCCCTTTTTCTGTCAATCATTTCTCAAAATGTATAGAAAAAATGTATCTCTAATCTTTCTGGTCAATTATCTCCCAGTGCACTATAGAGCATACCTGTAGCACAGATCTCTCAACCATCCTTGATATCAAAGATTTTCCTTTTTCAGCCTCCTACATACAGTATGTGTCATGTGCAATGTGTGTTTTATCTGTCAAGTCATCAAAGACTTCAGTGTTATTTGTTTTGCAGGCCTCACTGTCATCAATAAATGCTCCCTACCTCTTTGTAGCAGTACCTTTCCTGTTCTGCACATAGCCTTGTCTCTCCCCTTAAATGTGCACTCCAGACATCCTTTCCTGCCTCCCATCTCTCATACCTATATCCTATAAGGTGATAGACCTTTTGAATAGCTTTACAAACGTTAGGCAGCTGTGATCTAATTATCGGCTGTTGATGCCACATGCCAAAACAATTCTGATTTCCAGGATCAGACCTGCCACCCCTTTTGCAATGCCTCAGTATTGGGTAACTATCATGAACAGATTGCTATACAATATCATCAGAGTTATTAATCTGTGAAACTTACCCTAAGAATGAATGATCCCAGCATACTTCTTTCAACGTGAAAATATCCTTGTTTAGAACATTTTTTTCTAAAAATGCAACAAAATATAAGAAATAAAATAGAAAAATAAATAAATGCATGCTACCATTTATCATAACCCTCAACCTCTTAGCACAAGAATAAGGAATACAGCTGCAAATGCTAGGCAGACAAACGCAAATCAATGTTCATATGTCATTAAAAAAACATTGCTAGACTAACAGGTTCTGTAGTAGCAATCATCTTCTCAGGAATATTAGGTTTATAAATGAATTGTATGTCATTATTAAGAGATTGTAATGCTGTTTAATGTTTTGTCTGCTGTCTCTTATCTGGGGAATTCAGTGAATTGCTAAGCTTTTTTCAAAACTTCTACATGAACAGTTGTGAATTATATATTTTTGTGTTGAATGACAACCTTTGCAAATGATGCATTTTGTTAAGTTTTATATGAAACTGTCATTCATTTCAAGTGTCAGTTGAATGTAATGTTGTTTGACATGTTTTTGTTTTATGATGTTGCAAACAGCTATTACAGCCATATTCCCTACACACACACACACACACACACACACACACACACACACACACACACACACACACACACACACACACACACATACATATATATATATATATATATATATATATATTTACTGATAAAGAGCTAATGACCTAAATATCAAAGTTTACAATGTCGACCACAAAAGATCAACTTTGCAATTGTCAGTAAACTGCTGTGCATGAGCTGAGCAAAAATCTTAGTACTTTCAAAGAGAAAATTGCATAAAACATTTCTAGCTCCCATGACTGACTCTGAGATTCCACAGTGTCTGGGAAAGGGCATATTTCCCAACTAAACAGATGTTGACAGTTGTGTGTGTGTGTGTGTGTGTGTGTGTGTGTGTGTGTGTGTGTGTGTGTGTGTGTGTGTGTTTTCATATATATATATATATATATCCATGTATCTCTCTCTCTATGTATATACATATATATATATATATATATATATATATATATATATATATATATATATATATATATGCATGTGTGTATATATATATAT